>NW_010972438.1:5603398-5878631 GCF_000737465.1 Haliaeetus leucocephalus
CTGTTCTAGTGTTCTGGATGACTTTTTGTTTCTTTTGGATGAAGAAGATTTGTTTTACAGTAACTGTCCGTATTTTTCCCTCTTTTATTGGTACATATTTTGCACATATTTACACACCAAATTTTATGTGGCTTTTTGTTCTTTACACAATCATGTATTTTATTTTATTTTTAATCATGTAAACATGAGGGTTCTACGGGATTTAATTATTCATGTATTGCATGTGTCCATTTAGATATATCCAGCATCTTACAGTCAAGTAATACCAAATTATATATGAAATTATTTTACTATAATTTCTTGATGTCACTTTCATTTACGTAACGGAGGAAAAACAACTGTTCTGCAAAATTTCTCTTATATACAAATGAGCCTTCTTCTGAAAAAATGTGCTTAAGATATAATGAGTGATGGGAAGATGCACAAGCCGAAGCAGGACAGAGGGAAAAAAAAAAAAAAAAAAATCTTAAAAATCTCAGATATTGATGAAGATCTGCTGGATAACATTCAGATTGCTTATTCATCCTGGTAACTACTTTTTTCCTTTTTGTTTATCCATTTCACTTAATGATTTTCTGTGTATTGTTACAGACATCTCAACAGTGAGCATGCGCTGGATGATAGAAGTACAGCCCAATGTAGAGTACAAATGCAGGTTGTACAGCAGTTAGAGCTACAGGTAAAATAAAATTTATTTTAATATTACCTCAGTATTAATCAAATCCAATTCTCGACAGCAATAAAAAATGAGTTCTGCTTTTCCCCCTATGATTGAAAACCAGCTTTCAAAACCTTCTTGTAGTAGTTTTAAAAACCGTCAAAAGAAACTGCAGCTTCATTTCCTCTTTTCTAAACCGTAACTTGAAAAGAAATAGGAAACTTAAACAGGCTGACTGATTGGAAATCCATCAGTATGTATCTAATGCTTTTTCTACTTACCCGGGGGGGTGGAGGGGGGTGAGCGGAATATGGTCCCCTTCATTTAGAGTTGTTGATACATGGGGGAAATGGTTGATGTTTATTTCAAAACGCTGCATGACCTGGCTTGTTTGGTGGTCTTTCACATACTAATACTCTCCATGTATTATTATTACTACTATTATTTTTTGCCATTTGTAGCAAGTAATTTTTTTAAAAGTGCCAAAAGGGGGTAAACTGGAATATATTGAATGCGATGCAAAGGTATAACCTGTTTGTGTAACTGCCTTTCCAAATGCTTTTGAGTCCTTTCTGTCTCCTGCACCTCGCTGCTCTGGCTGGGCGGCTTTGACAGTGTGTCTGTGTGTAGGCAAGAGGTTAGCAAAGAAGGGGAAATTAAAACAATGTTGTACATTATATAGTTACCAGCTATTGAAAAACCTATTTTGTATGCAAGACAGCAGTGTAGAGATATATGGAAAGCCTTGGGCTAAGTACAGAAGATAATTACATTTGGAATTTTACTGAGTTAAGTCATTTATAGCTTCAAATAGTTGGAGAGAAAAATCAGCAAAAACACACTTAAACTTCTTGTTGTTACTTTTCAAGATAAGCATTTAAAAAAATGCCTTTTATCTTCTTATCTACAAATTACCCTTTTTCTTTCATAGATATTTCCTATATTTTACTTTCAGGAACACGCTGGTCATGACACTCTTTCACTATTAGCTGAAGCAATATAAACTATTTTAATACAAGTTTTATAAAAATCAAACTACCAGTCATAAAATATCAGAGTCTTGCAGAAAATGTTATGAGAAATGGTCTGTTATTTTAACAAGTTTCTCGGGAATTAGAAAAAAAAAAAAAATCTGCAGTCTTCCTGGTAAACTGAGATATGAGATAATCTTTTACCAAGATGCAGTAATATTCAGGCTGAAGGTAAATCTAGATTCTTCAGTTACAGTCAGCTTGAAAAGCATTAATCCTTCTCTCCTGCAGTCACAGGGAATGGCTGTGCCTGGAACTACAGCAGGATGCCCTATGTTAACAGTTGGACAGGACAGAGACGATACTTGGTTACCACCTCTCCATAAGCCCTTGACAATATTCTTGAAAGATTTATCAGTGGTGCATTCTACTGATTGTTATAAGTGACTAACAGTTACAGCTTCACATGCATTTAGTGCTGGGGAATACCTCTTAGCTTAGAGTCATTGCATGGGAAGGCAGTGTAAGGTCCCCAAGACAAGAACATAATTTCAAAGTGGTGTGCGGGCCAAAAAGTTCTGGATTTGTTTTTAACAAGCATACTAGCACAGTAGATAGGATGAACTGGAAGCTTCATTTAGACAGGGATGTTGATAACAGAGTGAGACCATCTGTGCATTAGCCAGCAAGGATAGGTGGTGGAGGAGGGTGGTCCTGCTTCTGAAACGTACCTGTAATTCCCCTCTTCTCCCTCTCCTTTCATGCTGTGTATCAGTCCTCTGATACTTTAAAAAAAAAAAAACAACAAAAACAAAACCTGCCTAAACATGTATGAGGATTTGTCCTCCAGTACCTAGTTCATCTGGCTATGACCTGTTTTTGCACAGAACCATAATAAAACAAAAGTCTGGCCCAATGGCAGGGTTTTCAGTGATGTGGTCTGCAGTGCCCAACGTGTTGTAGCAGGGGCAGTTGGACTAACTTAAGACCATTGACCTGATACTCCCACAGTGGAGTTACCAACAGAGTGGTGATAACAAGCCCTGTGGCCAACTGTCGGAGTTTGTGAGCTTCATCGAAGAGGGACCTATAGCCTTTCCCACTTGACCTGCAGTGCTCAGCACTGACAAGAAGCTTTGCCTTCCAGTGGAGCTAAGAAGTATCGCACACTGTTGAGGGTCCAACACCATGGCAAGATCTAAATGCCACACCATTTCATGCATGTACAGCCCCATCAAGACAGGTAGTATTTAACAAATTCATTCCACCTGAGGGATGCACTTCAGGTTTTGTGTGATGGACCCAAATGCAAGCCTTTCTTTTTTTTCTTATACTCTTATTTATTTTACGCACAATAGTTTTATCAGTGTCGTAGACAGAGATAAGTGTAACATCTTTTAAAGAAAGTAATTTTTAAATGAACTTTTTGAAAAAAACAGGTCAGATCTGCTTTGTGTTTGATTGCAAATGCCCCTTTACAGAAGTATCTCAAAGCTTTGTTCTCAGCATTTCCATCACAAATATACTTAAAATATCGCAGACAAGGTAGAGATCTTCTCACTTTCACTTCGTTTAAACCATCTTGACATGATCATTTGTTGCCATTATAAATAGCAAGAATTGGGCTGCTGGGTAAGACACAAACACAGGAACGTATCCCTATCCTTAGCTAGTTCTTAGCTGGAATAGAGCATCCTTTTTGCAGCACCACCTTTGAGTGGAAAAACATTTTGGGACAGCACCAAGACTATGATAACTTTAAAAAAATTATCTCCTAATGGGAGAAAATGAAGGTAGCTGGCCATTTTCAGTGTAGTGAAAACACTGCTTGGGCCTGTTTTCCTAAAGCATCCATTGACACTCTTGAAAAGTGGATCCTGAACCCTTCTAGTGCACAGCCTAACTAGGCACATAACGGGAGGGAAGAGGCTATGTCTTGGTTGTCTCTTGCATTGCCTGTGACTGGTTTACTTCTCCTTTGTCCTTGGTCTGTCCAAAATCCTGCTGCTGAAGCAATCTCCCCTTCCTGTTGATGTGGCCATGTTGCTTCCGTTGAATGCCTTTGCTGGGTTTCCATTTTCACATTCCTGCTCCTTGCCATTATTTTCTGTCTGGTTTTCCTCCTGTGCAGTTTCTCCATCATTCATGCCCAATGCCTTCTCTCTTGCTCCTTGGTCGCCAGACTCCCATGCTGTCCCCTCACCTTGAGTCCCTTCTGGCCTGCGCTTTCTGTGCCTTCCCTCTCCTGCCTTTCCTTACCTGTGTAGTTTTAGGATTTAAGCTCTCCTTGGCAAGGCACGTGTCTTGGTGTCCAAGTTTGCAAAGCATGTACCTTGCTCTGGATGTGTTTTGTGTTGAACCACAGTTAGGCACCTACGTTATGGTTGTAGCCCACAGAGGTGAGGGAAACCTCACAAAATCAGGCTTATCATGAAGAACTGGGTGGCCATCTGAAAACTCCCACCATGCAGAGCTTTCCAAATGGATCTAGGAAAAAAGAATGAGGCTTCAGATGGGACTGTATTATAGTCCTCAGACCACCCATACAGAGCAGATCCTTTTGTATGTGGCAGAACAGTCCTTGCCCAAGAACACTATCGGTAGATCAAGAGCATTTTCCTGCATGTTGACTAGTAATCCCCATTTCTGGACCATCTGCACTCCAGTGAGTGCCGCCAGTGAGAATTTGCTCCCATCGGTGGCCGAGCAAGCCCTCGTGGCTTCTTTTTTATGACCCGACTGACCGGAGGGGCTACTAGTGACATTCTAGTTTTATATCACTACTGCTTCCTGACCTAAGGGAAAAACAGTTTAAAGAAATTCTTCGGATTTTTTTACTTCTCTTCAGTGCTTTGAAACTGAGAGACCTCTATTTTTCATAATTTAAACTCCTGCCTAACTGGGTGAGTGTTTGAATTCCTAGACTATGACAAAATGCTAGCATGTGTCTGCCTGAAATGTCGAGAGGATCTTTAATAACCTCCATCCACCAGAAATGGCGTTAAAAGCATTGCTAAGACGATGAGTGAAAGCACTACAAACAAGGACCCTGGCCGTTTAGAGGGAGGTGCACCGCTCCGTTTCACCGAGGGGGCCCGGAGGAAGCGCTGCAGGGTGTGCCTTGTGCTGCCCGGGTGCCTTTCCCTCCTGCCGCCGCACTGGTGCAGGCAGGAAGCTTTCAGGTGCCTGCCTTCTATTTGTTTTGGCTAGAAGATGTTGTTCTTCTGCAGTAAGTAGCCTGCAGACCAAAATTTAATGCACAGATGACCCCGCCAAGCAGCCCGTGGGCCCGGCGACTGCTCCAAATAAGAGATTGCACAACAGAGCTGCGCTGGGAGTACAACTATTTCTCTGTTTTAATTTGTTTTGTGTGAAGCATGGCGGCTGAGGGGTGAGACCTCTCCTTTCTCTGAAGAGGTCCTCAGAGGACTCTGAGAGGGAGAAGTTTCTGCTGCAGCGCTACGATAAGAGCCCGTCACTGCCCTTTGGCTCTCCTGTGAAGTCCAGCGCAGATCTGGTGTCCAGATTGCAGGAGATCTGCTGTAGGTGTCAGGTTTTCTCTCTTGCCATTGAGGTTTTTGACCAAGAAAAGACCAGCCGTTTGAAAAGCTTTTTTCAAGTTGGATTTTTTATTTGGCTTTTTTTTTTTTTTTTTTTGCTTTTGCACTTCCAGAGCACACAGTGGTGACACCATTTTTTCCTTTATTTAATTCCTGTCTTGGAAACCCGTGTGCCAAGTTTTATCCCATCACGATGCCTTTCTGGCACGGTCAGAAGCCCCTTGCCTTGCGAAGAGCAAGACAACCTTGACTGTAAGGTTATGAATGAGGATTTATGACCAAGTCTCCTTTTATATACACTTAGCCCAACTTTACTGCTACAAACAGATGATGGTGATAAGGTGGGCAGGTTGTTTAAAGTTTTGCTGGAATGCGAGCACAGTTTCTCCTCTTGGCACCAGGAATCTGCCTTGTCTAAAGCAAAAACTCAGCTCGGCAAAATTGTCATTTGTAAGAACCTGATCCAAGTCCTGCTGGAAACAGGAGCCTTTATGTTGGGCATGTAGGTTAATAATACCCCTTTTTCATTATTATTATTTCTTAATATCTTTCCACTGGTTTGTTGGGGTTTTTTTGAAGAGCAGCTGGAAAAAGTCCTGTTTGCACATACAAAAAATTTCTTGTTTCCAAAAATAATGAGATTTATTGTCTGTCCAGTGCGTTGAAACGTATTGGGAAGCTGTCCTGGCCAAGGATGCGTATGGTGTGATCCTGAGACACCAGCTGTGGCCTGGTGCAGATCTCAACCAAAAAATGCAAGAGACATCCAGAGCAGGAGCTTTGCCTTAACTCTTGGGCACAATGTGACCGATGAGAAGGGGTGAAAGCGTTGGAGCTGTGGCGTTTTGTGCCCTCAGACGAGTGCTCTGGGGCAGTTCCAGGCTGTTAGCCTTTCCCACCCCGCTGCCCTCAAGTGTACGCCGAAGGGATGCTGGCAACTCACACTGCTGCTCCTGCCTCCTGCTCAGGGTGTTCCTGCTCAGGTTCCCAGCCCAGCAGGCCAGGGTGACCCGCCGAGGGGCTGTGCCACCTTCTCAAGTAAAACCAAGGTGCTTCCTAGAGCCGAGGCCGCCTGCCGTGCCCCGCCGAGGTGCCTCGTGTGGTTTAACCACCGCTGTCTTCTGCGCTCGCTGCACATGCCGCAAAGCCTGTACGTGACGTAAAAGCCACGCTCCATTTGTGCCTCTTGTTTTCTGGTCTGAAAGGAGGCAAATGCATCTTGGAGCTGCTGCCTCGCTTGCTTTCTGCTGTGCCTCCTGAACTGGAGTGGGGCTGGTTAATAAACATGATTCACTGTTGTCTTTTAGCTGTCAGGGCTAGAGTGAAGCTCTTGGTGCCGGCAGGTCTAGCTCTTCTCGCTCGAGGGCTAATGCATTTTGCTTTGGGAAATAGTGACACCCAGCACCACGTGTTAGCTTTACCTCACGAATAGACCATATACAATTTCCAAACTACTCAGCAATAAAACTCTTCTGTCTCGTGCCTTGGTGCCAGCTGTTTAATTAGGAATAAGCAGAGGCTGGGTTTTATTCGTATGAGTAACAGAGGATATTTTTCTCCCCCCTTTTCAGCTTGCAAAAGATAAAGAGCGCCTGCAAGCCATGATGACACACCTGCATGTGAAGTCAACTGAACCAAAAGCCACCCCTCAGCCCGTAAGTACCAAACTGTACTGAAAGAAAACAAAACCTCACAACAAACCTCTCTTTCCTGTTCCTCACCGGAGTGCATGATGCAAAGCGTGGCCCGCTTCAGAGCCGGTCACGGTGAGGAGATGCAAAGTGCTGCTTTGCAGGAGGCACCGCCACGGGCACCCGGGCTTCATCATCCCCCTCTCTTCAGGGAGTTTGAAAGAAGTTTTGTTCTAAAGCTGACGCACTGGGCCTTTTTCTGGCCTCACGTGCTAGCCTGTGAGTCGCTTTGCATCAGTCTGACTTGCATGAAATCTTAGGAATTGTTAAGAAGGAGACGTAATTAAATTATATTTAGTATATTTATTTTGCTTTCTCCTTGTCTGACAGACATTTACAGTAGAAGAGACTGTAGCTGCATGTTTTGATGATAATCAGGGTTACCCAGTATCAAGTTTTACACTGTTGAAACTGAGAAGGGAAACCTTCTCTGCCCCAGATTGCCCTCTAAAAAAGGGGGTGTGGGGGAAGCAAGTGGCTTTGCAAGTGGCAACTCCTGGGTAACCCCAACCCCAGGCAAATCCACCATCTCATTCCCTGACCAAAATGACTCTTCTTCAGCTGTTGTTTTCTCCCAACCTCTTAACGCTGAAAATGTTCCTCGGAGCTTCCAATGATTATTCAAAATGGAGAGAGTGCTTTGCTTCTTGATTTTAAGATTTGTAAGATTTAAAGGTACACTGGCTTTATTTGATTTTGCTTTGAGTCATTGTGTGAAAATTAATTGAGCGTTGACAATCTATAGTTAGTACTAGCAATTTTAATCAATATGCAATGATGCAGCATAATGACAAAGTATTGGTTTATCTGTTTTGACTGATTTTTTTTCTATAAATAAAGCAAACACACACCCATATACGTGTGATTTATGGTGATAGAAATAAAAAGGAGTCAGACTATTAACCCAGCAAATATGGTAGCCTGCCAAGATGCAGTTGGTAGACAAAATTAATGTCTGAAACAGAACACATTACAGAGATAGAGAACATAAAATCATTAAACACTTCGCGCACCCATTTTTACTAGAAAAGGATTTCTCAGTTTCCATGTAGTTGGAAATAAATGGCTGCAGAAGTGCATAGGGAGGCTACTAGACAGAAAATTGCAGGCTATTCAGCAATACTGGAGCAGATGTCAAAGTCAACGGGAAATTTCGGGGCCTTCTTGGAGACAGTTGAGTGGTAGGTATAAACCCTTCCATTTAAGCTGTGGAGATGCCTAAAATTGCTTGATCCGGTGGATACCAGCCCTCTAGAGTAGAAACTACTCACAGTGTCTATAAAAATAGCATTCTTCTAGTTCCTCGCATCCATCTCAGCCTGAATGCAAATGCTTCAGTGCATTGTTGGCAAAGTGTGTAGACCCAACAGAATGGGGAGGAGGTTTGGTTTCTATAGCTCTTACTGGATTAAAAATTAAAACAGCGGAATAATCTGGGAGTCTCAAAGCACTCTGCCTTGAGGCCTTTCATAACAGCGGTGCCCCTCAGGAGGAAGGATTAAAAACTAAAGGGAGGAAATCATAAGAAGGCGAGCAGCGTTTGGCAAGGCAGCTCGTGATCGATGCTCGGCCGCGGAGGGCAGGAAGCTTTCGCGGGTGTTGTAGGCTACGGAGATACCAGGCGGTGTCGCCATGAAGATTAGTGTTAACAGCTAATAAACAGGGAAAAGCAGCGGGGAAAAAAAAGGAAAAAAAAGAAGAAAAAAAAAAAAAGAAAAAAGTGAACGCAGGGGGAAAAGGGCTGTCTTGATTAGTATTAAAAATGTTTTACATTCTGGAAAATTATAGCTTTGTTGGGGACCTCCTACTAAATTTATTTTTAACTGCTCTATTGAAAATTCTGTACCACTAGTCAACATTATCTCTCAGTTGCTCAGCACAGTGTTTCTTTATTAAAAGAAATAGGCATGAATATTTTTGACTGAAAAATTAATAGCTTTTGAATTCATACACAGCAGGTTTTCTTTTGCAAAGAAGTCCAATATCGCTGCACAGCACTTCTATAACCATTTATTTAGAGTCCAAGTCAAACCTTTGACAGCTAGAGCAGTGTTACAAGCCAACATAAAGAACTCCAAGATGTAAACCAACAATAGGCAGTCTGTGTGAGGTTTGCCATTGTCAAATACATAGATTGTTTGGATTAGTTTATGTAAATGTACTGTTGTATTACCCTTTGGAAAAAAAAAGATCACATTTGTGTATGAAAAGTGGTTTCGTTCACAGGCAGCATTATAAATTCCTTATCCTTTAACTTACATGTTAGAAGTAAAAATTTGTGCCTGACAGGCCTATATTGTGTGGCACTCTGTTGTTGGATTGAAACTGCCTTCTTTTCATTTATTGAAATATAGAAAAATTTATTATAGATACCATCTGATAAATCGGAAATTATTAAAATATGTATAGGTGAAGCATTTGAAAATTAATTATAAAATGTAGAAGTATAGTGTTTTGCATAAATTGTGCTTTCCTAGTGAAAAAAATACACAGGCATTGCATAGACTGTGCTAGACCCTAGTCCTTTTAACTCAGTGGGATAGGACTTTGGTAAAAAGATCTGATGGCCATTATTGCAGTGCAAAGTATTCTTTACATCCAGTAATTAATTTCTTTTTGCCAACACAACTAATGCAAGGTGTATGTTGGAATTAATATATTATGGTACATTGGTGATTTTTAAAGGAAAGAGCAGCTGCAAATCCAAACATAGCAGTGAATTGGGATTTAAAATTACAGCCTTTTCATGACTGAGGAAATGTTTTTATTCTGCATAAAGGATCCTAATGCTTGTTTTTAAACTATTTTGTTACTGGCAGGTAAAATTGGTGACTGAGCGTCTGCGTTAACCACGTGCCATTTGTAATCCACACTGACCATTGGTACCGTCTTTGCCTTTTGGGCTTCAGGCAGTAGCTGAGCAGGTGGTTTTGGACGAGTTTGGCCCAGTGGGACCGCAGCCAGGTTCTTGGCGGTTGTGCATCAATTTGAAAGTCGCCCAGCTTTGGGGAAGGGTTGCTTGTCCAGTCTAGCTATGTCCATCCATCACATGCCCACCTTCGGGTGGCTTTAGCTCCTTGCAGTAATTTTGACCTTGGGAAGGGCAGTGGAGTGGCCCATGTATTTCACTACACCAGTCCACCAAGACACCTGTTCAATAAAGCTCTTTAGTCCTATTAAAGCTGATGAGATTTAAGCACGTTCTTACGTAGTGTAGCGGTGGATGGCCTAAATCGTTGGCAGATAGATAGACACGTATGCGGGGAGGTCGCTGTTGATGTCTGGTGTACTGCAAAGGGCAGCTCTTCCCCTGCTCCTGGGGGAGCTGCTGGGGAGGGAGAGCATATCAGGAGCTGGGGCAGCGCTCAGTGCCACCTTTAAAAATGTCTGACTTTATAATTAAAATGCCCAACAGTGCAGCACTTTAAAAGAAAATGGAAGTGTCTCACAACTTAACACTTGGAGCGGCAAAGTTGTTCCTATTACTGCTCATTGTGTTGTTTTGGTGAGACTAAAGGGCCTGAATAAAGTGAGAGCAAAGCTATCTGTGAAGGAATATCCTGTGACATACTTTTCTAAGGTGAATTTTTTTTTCAAGGTAAAACCCCCCCCAAAAAACCAAAAAAGCAAAAACCAAACACCACAACACAAAAGCCAGAACTACAATTTCTCAGGAATCATCATTCTGGTTTTGCTATTAAGATACCTTCCCCTACATGCTATTTTCATTGATGTTAGCGATCAGCATAATAGGTTGAAATGGAAATGTGCTTTCTTTGGGGGATTAACTTCTGTTGAAGTTCATAGGAAGGGAAGGAAAAGGAAAAAGCATCAACCAACAAGTAATTCTGCATACTAGGTGCTATAGCCATCTTTTAAAAATAGACAGAAAACTTAAAGAAACTTTTGGCACTTTAAATAAAATGCAATGTTAGATATCCCTTTTTTAATGTATTTTTTTACCCTAACCATAGCAGTTATGATTGTTTTGAAATACTGTTTTTAGCAACTGTAATAACAAAGCATTAAAAAAAAATAGTCTTTTAACTCTTGAGGTAATGACTGAGCATTTTAGCTGCTGTAGCCATACTTTATAGTTTGAAAAAATAACGATACGCAGCAATAAAGAGAGATTCTCAAGCACAACAAAAGCTGTTTTTATATACTGGTTTTCATTAAGTCTCACTCCTCAGCTTCAGTTTCCTTAGTATTCCTGCCAATAACAACACCTGCTAAGTGATTGCTGCCTGCCAGGCTCTGCATCTAATACACTAATGTGTCCAGGCTGAAACGAGAGAGGAAGACACAGCATTTAACAAAGTTTTAGGCCCAGCATTAGCTTTCTCTCCCACCCTTGGTGTCAAGAAAAGGAGTCTCTGCTTCAGAGTGTTTCAGTCCCAGGAACTTAGTGCAGATAAATCCTCAGCCCCAGTTGGGACCATAGCAGCAGCATCCATCGCAGTGGAGTCACTGCTCTGCAGCAGTGGGTATGGCCCCACTGTGACACTTAAAAATATAATTTTTTTATCTTTTTTTTCTTTTTAAAAGAGTTTCAGGGGCTTTTTTTATGTGCAGCCACTATTGACATGTTTGCACAAAAAGAAATGAGACTTAGCCCTAGTGGGAGAGCCACTTACTGGAAATCTGTTTTATGGGGTGAAGGAGAGGGTTACCTCTCTGCCTTGTTTGTATCTAAAGAAAAAAAAAGAAAATGACTCAGTCATCACCTTTAGTAGGAAGACATGACTATTTCTTGAAAGAGAAGGTTAATAATAAAATCCTAAGCAGGATACTGAACACTGAAACAATTACGGCATTTATGATTAAGTTAAAACAGTGTGAGGAAATGTTCTCAAAAACCAAAACTGAACAAAGTACCCAACAATGTTCAGCGATTGAATTTGCAGAATTTTAGCACCTAAAACTGTTGTGGGCTTTGGTGGGGTTTCTGTTGTGTTTTATTTTCTTCTTCTTGTTTTGGGGAATTTTTTTTTTTTTTTATCTAAGGCTGGAGGAAATCTTCCCTCCCACCATCCCCAGTACAAACATTAAAAAACATTTAACTGTTTGGTGCAAGGGCTGTACTCTCTGGTGTACTTGGAGAGTGCCCCACATTGTGCCTTATTGCCATGCAAGAGTTCTTGCTCATTCAAGTGCTAACTCTGTGACTTGGGCTCCCTCCCATCTGACAGCAATGATACCTCATCCAAAAATTACAGTATGTGGGAAACAGGCTGTGTACAAAATACCAACACGAACAACTTTTCTAATCATAGTAACTTGTTTTTAAATAGAAAATGCAAACAGGGAGAAACTGTTTCCATCAGGAAAAGAAACCCTCCCAGCCTGGTCCCTCCCTGATCTTTGCCCTGCACAATCATCCACGGCCGCTTTCACGTTTCTAATTGACGCCAATATTAAGATTTAATAGTTTACCATTCAGATTAATAATTCAAGATGGCAACAAAAGCAACACCATTCATAATTTGTTATTCTGCTCTAATTCACAACTGATTTTTCAGCCTTTGCGCTATAGATGCAACAAAGAAAGCAGCAGCGAAGGTCTGTGGAGGGAGCACAGCCCTCTCCTCCCTTACCCTGGCTTGTGTTTTGGTAACAGCACCGGCAGGGATCGGACCCTGGCTGGAAGAGGAAAGTGTCATCAAATAAAACACGGAAAAAGGAAAAACTTCGCTAGCGATCGACAAGGTCGTGTTTCATTAACTTGTTGGTTCAGGCTCGCAAATGGTCGTTGGAGGTGAAACGCAGCAGACTCGCTGCGTTCCAGCTTTTTGTTCTCTCTTTCCTCACAGACTGCAGTCATGTTTAATTTGGAAACTGGGCTCCTTTGGCAAATTAGCAATTAGAACAATTTTGTGGGAATATGTATATGTGTCATTAGTTTTCCTGCAAATTAATAGCGAGAGCAGAGGTCAGGCAGAAATTTTCCACTTGACTGCAGCTCCTCTGTTGAGATTTGGCACTTTGTTTTGGAACGGCCACAGCTGCTCAAAGCCACAGTCTTCCTTTAGGAACTGTCTTTTAATTAGTTTACCTCATAGCCATTATTACAAATATTACTGCCTCCCCTCCTTGAAATAAAATTACTGTTTCTACAAAATATTCCGGTGACATCTTGCACCACTGCACATTGATGGTGGGGTCACTTGGATGCAGCGTTTAATCATTAGATCACCTCCATAAGCATCTCCTAATTAGAGTCCTTACAATACAATTTTATCTGGTAATTAGCTGAGATTGGCTGCTTCCTCTGTAGCTTATTAGTGGCAGCCCAGCAGTGGGTGTGAATCGCAGTGTCATTTGTCAAGCCTGTTAAAGCCCCCCCCTTTGCTCGTCCTCTTCTGTGTTTATTCCTAGTTGCTACCTACACTGAAAAGCCTAAAGAAATTTAACTCGATTCAAATTCTTTAAGTGGGGAACGCTGACCTTTGTGGATCCTTTCTCGCAGTTCCCTAGTAGAAACAGATTAAATGTTAAGTTTTTACACACTAAAAAAGGAAGGGGACTCTTTTGATATGGAGTAGTTGAAGCCGTAATGATGAAGCACGAGCAGTGATCTTTCCAACAGGAGGGCCCGGCTGCCGAGCCTGTGCCAGAGACGGGCACTTAAAATTGATGCAGATTTGCTCGCAGTTATTGGACTGTTAAAATGTCCATTTAGAAACTGAGATAAAATACAGTAGATTTAATTTCATGGTGAGACCTGTCAGTTGTACTATTATTATTGTCACTGGTCCTTTTATCATATGTAATAGATGGATAGATGGATAACAGGGGGACATTACTATATACATATCCCTAATCAGTGTCCTTAAATCGTGCCAGTCAACAAACGGACCGGGCTCTCACACGTGGCGGCAGTGCCTGGCACCGCGGGGGTTTGAGCAGGCGTGCTCACCTCCAGGCTGCAGTTAGCGGTTCACACCGGCGCGGGAGTCTCTGGGAAATCAATACCCCTATTTCACTGCCTTTCACGATCCCTCGCTGGGTTCGTGCTCTCCGGCTTTGCCACGAAGTGTTAAATATTTCCTGCTGGAAGGCGAAGCATCATTTGTAAGCACCTGCAGAGGAAGATGGGTGTTTGCAGGTCTGCTGCTCACCACCTCCTTTCCTTGGAGCAGTGCTGGAGCTGCCAGTGCACTGTCGCGGCCGTACGGCAGCGAGCTGTGCTGGGTGTTTGTGGCTGGGGTTTCCCTCGGCTTGCTCTATCTCACCGTCGGAAGGGAAAAGCAATCACAATTTATCTGTCGCTCAGCTGCACCCTTTCTGTGGGCGATGGGCTTTTTTGTGTTGGTATCTTTTCTGTAATATTGGAGCCCTTTATTTTCCACTACCTTTGTTTTGGATAAATCCTATTATTTTTATAAAGCAATGTTATTTGTGGCTATTAACTCATATGGGGGATGCTAATAGGAGTTTTCTTATCTGGTTACTTTCATACGAGGACAGTTAATAATGGTGCCTTATGGATAAACGTGAGATATTTGGGGGCATAGCTGAGTAGTGTGCCTTGCCTTCATCTGAAAAGGTTTAATGTCCAGCAAAAAGGAATTTTAATCATGAACAAAAGTTGTAAAATTCTGGCCCTGTTAAATTCAGTAGGAATTTTGCTACCGACTTCAATGGGGTCAGGATTTCACCAATATTATTCGCGAAACCGCCTAAGGGAAGGAAATGTGGAAGTAGTCAAAGAGCCCTTCTCTCGGTCGTCTTTTCTGATGTTGTAGTTAAGAGATCGGATTGTTTGTTTAAAATACTTCAGCAGGAGTGACCTATTGAGACGGAGCATCGTCTTTCAAAGGACGTTGTAGGGCGAAAAGAAAGGGTCGGGGAGGAATGTGGATGCTGGTTATATAAATAGGGTTGTGTATCGAAAATACTTGAGTTGGAGCTGGGTTTGATACACAATCCTAGAGGCAGTTGTGTTTTACAGCCTGCTGTGGCAAGCTGCCATTTATCCGGGGCTGGGCTTCGTGCAGGTAACGCTGATGCCTTCTGTCCTAGGAGGAAAAAAAAGAGTGATGCCACTTCTGCGGGGCTGAATGCTTGCAGTATTTTGTGCAGTGTGATTAATTAAATTATTCCAGTGTTAACCTACTTTGGGCTTTGCTTTTAAAATGGATGAACAGAGGGAAAAAAAAAAAAAAGCCCAAATGCTGAAGAGAGAGATTGCATTTCTCTCTAGTACGTCCCTAGGAAAGTCTTGCCTTTTATTTTAAGCCTGATGCCTTCAATGAAATATCCAAGAAGACTGATTAGAAGCCATGCATAATGATAGCATGGAAATAAGAGATGTGTGGGGTTTAGACTGTGAAACAATGGAACTAAATATTAAAATGATTATGTACTGTGTGAGATCTTGTTTTAAGGTTTAGATAAAAATCCACGATTTGTAGTTCTGGCAGCAGGCCACGTTATTCTTTTTTTAAATCTATTTGGAAATGTATATATTTATTCCCCTTTACTGGCTCCTAATAGAGATGTTACAACAGCATTTTGTGCTGAAGTAAGCACTCGGGCTGCGTTGTCCACTTCAAACTGAGGAAGACTCCGTTATCGAGAATTTTCTCTGCAGCCCTTAATTAGCTAGAAATGCCGTTTGTAACGAAACCCTTGTCCTTCCCTCTGCAGTTGAATCTGGTATCGAGCGTCACGCTTTCCAAGACTGCATCCGAGGCGTCTCCGCAGAGCTTACCTCATACTCCCACCACCCCGACTGCGCCCATCACTCCCGTCACGCAGGGACCGTCGGTCATCACTACCACGAGCATGCACAATGTCGGACCCATCCGGAGGCGGTACTCGGATAAATACAACGTCCCCATTTCTTCAGGTAAAGGGGTTCTGGTGGCGCAGCCCCTGTGGTGGGGCGGCTTGCTGTTGCCCACAGCCCGGCAGCAGCAGGCTGTGATGATAACAGAACAACTGCTCTTATTTAGCAGATATTGCCCAGAACCAAGAATTTTATAAGAACGCGGAAGTTAGACCACCATTCACGTATGCATCTTTAATTAGACAGGTAAGCTGAGCCAAACACACACATTTGGATTAAAAAAAAAAAAATCTCCCTATATGTGCACACTCTGGATTAAATAGATTTTCAAACCTTTGGTATGTAAGCGTGCTCAAATGCTCAAACCTTTACTATAAGGGTTTTTAGAACTGCAATATATAACATAATTGCTTTTGATTAAGTATTACAATACGATGTGATTATTAGGAAATTCATTTCACACAACAGTGAAAATGAGCCTGTTTAAAGATGGCAAGTCAATTATCACAAGCTACAGTAATCTCTGATCCCTAGAATTAATCTGAGCTCTAAATAATTACTGAGCTTTAATCAGCTAGTGAAATGTTTTGCATTTCTCTTTGATTCTGCTTTATGAATGACTAATAAATTAATATTTCTGTAAGGAAACAGAAATAAAAACTCAAAACAATTAGATAATTCCATTTTGAATTTTGCCATTGAACTGTTAAATACAGCCATTAATCTTAGTTCACATTGTGAAAACCCTCCTTTGGATTTTTTCCTCCAAATCTCTTCTTTCTTTCTTTCTTCCTTTTTTCCTTCCTTTCTTTCCTTTTTTTATTTGGTAAAGTAAAACTGTGAGTCTGTTTTGTACTGGTGTGCTCATAACTGATCTTGCAATTGCTTTGCTTCACAAGGCCATCCTCGAATCTCCAGAAAAACAGCTAACACTAAATGAAATCTACAACTGGTTCACGCGAATGTTTGCCTACTTCAGACGCAACGCGGCGACGTGGAAGGTAAGCCTTAGCCCGCCTATGCCTCTTGTCTTTGATATCTGACATGTACAGCATAGACATTGCTGATGACATAACAAATTCTAACGACATGTGGACATGAAAATTTAGATCGGCAGTTTTGACACACACTGGGTGCCTTATCTGCAGGAACAATTTGATATTTGGCAGAAAAATTCTTCTGCCTTTGGAAACCACTAATTGAATCCCCATTATTGGCTTTTATGTTCTGTGATTATGCCACGAGTTCCTCTGTGTGGTTGCTGCTAGCAGTGAAACTGAAGCCCTTCAGCTGGAACGTATTAGGAAAAAAAAAAAAAGAGGTAAAGTTATTGTGTCAGTAGAAGATATACTGTTTGTCTTTTTAGTTGTGCAGACTGTAATCACAACAATGACTTTTCTTCCTAGGATCTATAGATAGGTGGATTTCTTTCCTCAATCAATTGACTCTTAACTACATATACAGATTTGTTATAAACTTCCTCTTTTTTTTTTTTTTAATCACACAGCAGAAGTTTGTTGAACATAATATGCAAGAAGCAAGCCCCACAATAAGAAACATATTTAACAGAAATAAATTTGTTATTTGGCACTTTAATTTCCTACCATAACTATCTCAGATATTGTTAGATAAGAGGTCTGGGGAGTTAATTTTATTTTGTATTTTGGGGGGCCACACCTTCCTGTATATATAGCATTATAACGGCCACGCTGGCTTCTGAAGCTAGTGCAATTACAAATGAATTAATCAAATAACAGGATCTTGTATCGCTGTAAAAATTGCACCCCTGATACTTTGAGGCTCTCTTAATCTACACAACACTGTTGCTCTCAAACAGCTTCAGATGACCAGGTGGGGTGAATATGTCCCATACACACTGTTTCATCAGCTCTTTCTGGTTTTCTTGTCTCAGCCTACATTTAGGATTAATTCCTTCAGAGGATGGAGCTAAAAATGGTCCTTGGAAGTTAGCTTGGTTTTCAGTAGCGTGTTTTGCTTTTAATTCAGATCCCAGTGCAATTTTGTACATTTTCAACCTTGGTCTAGAAGCTCTTATGTTCAGGAAAAGTCTCTGTGATTGCTGCTTTGATTCCTTCACTGCAGTTGGAAAACATGAGCAGTGTTTCACTTTGCAGCTTCCTTACTATCCAGAAAGGAAATTAACTTTCCCTGATTTAAGATCCTTTTAGACCTGCCTGTCTTTTGCTGCTGGAGTGGTTCCAGTAGGACTTTTCAGCAGCTGCAGGTGTGGGTGCTAAAGTAAAAATCCTATTTAATTCCAGCAGCAAAGGGAAGGGTAGTGGAGGAGGGAGTGGAAGAAGGCAGCAGGCAGCCCTGGCCATATCTCCTGCAAGGCTAGTTTTAGGAATTAGCTTTGTGCGTCACACAAAATCCAGTCCCAGAAGCCACATGCACTTACAGTGTGCTTCTGCAGAGGAAGAGAGGCTGAGGTGCAGACCCTTGGGCTTGCAGAAGGGCAAAGTGTGTCTGGGGGAGGCAGGTACCATTTGGAGACCCCTCCTGGACACCTTGACCTCATGCAGGTGTCCAGGTCCTGCTTCACCTACCTGGGAAGAAAAACTTCACCCCAAGTTCCATTGGCACTAGGAAAATTGGCAACCACTTGAAGTAATGCAGGTTTTCGTGCTGAAGACTGCTCAAATTTATGCCAGCCTTCAGGAACAGCAGGGATGAAAATGCAGCTCTGGATTGGCATGACAGGAAGCCCATGGGGCGCAGAACAAGCACAAGGGGCTAATTGCAGAATCAGAATAATCTGAATGTATACGTGCTGATTTGTGCTCACCTTCAGCTAATGCTTAGGGGGCGTTTGGGTCAGTGTTCCCTGAGTTTAGGGTCAGGGTTTGGCGTGGGCAAGCTTCCCTGAGCCCTCTTTCAAAAAGAGTGCAGAAATAAAGACCTTTAAAAAATGAATCTCTTTCCCAAAATGCAGTACAGCAGAGCCTGAGCAGTTATTAAAATAACAAACCCTTTCATTTACTGCATTCAAGCATGTTCAGGGTAATTTTTCTGCAAAAGTGGCTTGCATACAAATATTTTTAACAAGGTAAATATATAATCTTACAATAATAGCTCCTAATTTTTCTGTTAAGCTGATTGCTGGGGGAGCACTGTGAACTGGTTCTGACAGGTCAGAGGCAATGTCTGTTTGCTTTTATTTTTTGGAGTAATTTGCTGGCACTGAGTCGCAGCCATGAGGCACAGGCTGCAGGTGTGGCTCTGAAACGTTGGGGTATTGTTCAAATAAAACTGTTAGATAGCAAGAATCCAGAGGCAGGGGAAACAAAACAATTTTTTTCTGCGGTGAATTCCTTAAATAAGTGTTCACGTGTAACATAGAAAGCGAGGGCAACGCTTCATGGACATCTTGCAAATGCTCAGCTTGTCTGTCTGAACGTCTTCAGCAAGAGCCTGATCCAGCAGCCTTAACCGTCAATTGCACATTGACTTCAAGAGAACAAGAACAGACTGTAAAGTATTTCTCCAGCATTAAATTTATTTAAAGAAGAACACAAATATTTCTGCTCAGCCATGTATTTAGAGACTGTTTACAAACTCTGAGGACTCCCTTCGCTGAACTTTGCTGTGTGCGTTTGATCAACTGCTGTATGAACTACAAGATCAGCTTTCACTGGGGGAAATAGCGTTATTATTCTTACATTTTGCTCCAGACTTGACAGTGTTCCCATTTTCACAGGAAACTGCCTGAGTTACCCAGATGTGGGCCGGCAGCCCTGTGTCGGGTTGCACTAGTGCGGCACCCACCAGCAGTTGCTGAGCTGGCTGATTTTAGCCTGTAAGGTGTGGGGCGTTTGCATGTTTTTCGTCCACCTCAAAATCGGGGATTTTGCCAAAAATTTCAAAACTAGTGAAATCTGGAAGAGGTGGGAGAGGGAAAAAAAAAATCATTAAAAAAACAAGAACAGAAGAAAGTAAGGGCAGAAGGAAGCAGCCCTGATGGACAGGTTGACTTTCTGCTAGATTTCTGCCTTGCTGAGAGGAAAAGCATATCCAGGGTTTTTATTTCCACCAGTTCACAAGGAGATTAGTATGGAAAAGCCAAAGTGCCGGGATCGGGCACCTACAGCCAGAGGAGATGCGTTTGCACTCAAGCATCTGCTGAGCAAAGGCAGTTCGAGCCCTGAATCTTCCCCTGTACCAGAAACGGGAGTGTGGGGACTGTGCTAGGGATTGCAGAGAAACGGAAAAGTAGCAAAAGACTCTTAGCCTTCCCCTCCCAGGCACACACACCACTGCCTCTTAATTTACATGACAAATGCACTGTGCGTACCCTTTGTTTGCACAGTGATTTAGACATTCATGATTAGAGCTCCCTTTCACCATCCAGACCCGATGTTCATTAAAAAAAAAAAGACGACAACGACGACGGAAGGAAAAAAAAAATTGTAGTCTCTTGGTTGCCTAGACCCAGGCCATGTGTTTGGCTGGCATTGTGCCTGCTAACGAGTCAACCAGATTGACTAAATCAATGGTGCCAGTGATGATGGATGGAGTTTGTTCGCCTGCATATTTTCAGCAAATGGCTTCTTCTGTTTTCCCTGTTTACCGAGCCCCTTTCAGCAGCGCTGGGGACAAGCTCCATGTACAAAGCTGAGTGGCTTTGTATGAGGGTATTTGCTCAGAAAACTCATAAAACGAGGAGAGAGCATGGCACTCCATTTGAGGAATAACAAGGCTCTCGGCACCGTTTCAGGGGGAGCAGGGACAGAAAAGCCTCAGCTTGCCATGACAAAGTGAGGTGTCTCATTATGTTCGGCTTCAGCAAAGGTCTGCGCACGTCGGAAGGGTTGGCCGGGCTCATCTTTCCCCAGCGCCGAGCTGCAGAGAGGACATCTGAGCATCGGATGCCATGAGCGTGGGTCCCTCTGGGTGATGAGCTGTGGGGATATTATCACTTTGTTTCGGAGAGCCCTCCTCATGTTTTCACTTGGCAGAGGCTCAGATCAGTCAGTACAGTAGTCTGCCAGAAATAGGAGCCAACTTCCATATAAGAGCAAGCCGTGGAGGCAGGAGTCGGTGCCGTGTCGGCCGGTGGGGTGCTGCCGAGCCCCCAGTCCATGCTGTGGGTGTGGATGGAGGTTCAGCACCTGATTCGCATTAGCCCAGCTGTGGGAAGCCGCAGCAACACCAGCTCCAGTGCCTCTCTGCTAAATTGAGCTGTCTGTACTTACGTGAAATCCTTTCTGTTCTTTCTAACTGCTTTCTTTTCCAGGAGAGGAGAAGTTTCTCTTTGCAGAGCGTGTATATTTGTTTTGAAAATGTCTTAGCAATGTACTTGTGTTCTGTATGAAATGTGCTATATTATACAACGTGCATGCTTAAAATGATGGCTGTTCTCATTCACACTGGGGATAATTGATAAGAATAACTTGAATTTCTAATTTTGGGTTTAAGCTTTTATATTTATTTTGTCTTTGCAAAAATAAGATGTAAAGAGCTGGGGAAAGCGAACGGGTGTGGGGAGGGGAAGGGGCTTAACATTGCAAAATGAGGACTGTCACACTGACTGTGCTGCTGTTCTTGGACAATGATGAGCATTTTCTCATAGAAAGTTTTTGAATGTTTTCTCTTTTATACTTGCTGCAGAATGCAGTGCGTCATAATCTTAGTCTTCACAAGTGTTTTGTGCGAGTAGAAAACGTTAAAGGGGCAGTATGGACAGTGGATGAACTAGAGTTCCAAAAACGAAGGCCACAAAAGATCAGTGGGTATGTCCACCATGTTTGAACTTCTTAGCCTAGCTCGGATCATGCTTACAGTTTAACGTAGAGGCTTTTGGCTGCTAGCTGGTGTTAGACCAACCACAGGTGGTTTCGCATTGTTTCAGTTAAGGGAAACCAAGACAAACATCTCATCACTACTGTTTGTATGCCCACCAGTACCCTGACCCTGCTTGCTTGGTGTTTGTTGCATCACATGCTAGTAGCTTTTAGGTGGCAATGCATATTAACCCTCACAAACCATTTGCTTATGCTTATTGCATTTTATTTTCTTTTTCCTTTTCCCTGTATTTGATGTCTGTTCTGTCCCCGATCCCGTGTCCCTTTGTTTCCACTTCATCTCCTTTGCTGCTGCTCTTGTCCCAGGGTGCCATTCGCACCAACCTCTCACTGCATAAGTGCTTTATCAGAGTAGAGGATGAGTTTGGGTCCTTTTGGACTGTTGATGATGAAGAGTTTAAACGTGGCCGTCATATTCAACGAGGCCGTCCTCGAAAATACTGCCCTGATGAAAACTTTGGCGAGCTTGTTGCACAGTAAGAGCTTTTACTTGCTTTAATTTTTTTTTTCTGCTGTTGCTTTGCTTTGCATGATTTACCCATCTCATGTAGGCTTGCATTTCATGAAATAGTGACATCACCTTTGCTGCTAAAGAAACTAAATTTTTGGTTGTTATGTGTATTTTGTGTGTCCTACTCTGATAATCCAGATGCCTGTAGTAATAACTCTACTTTGACATGTTTGTTATAGCATTTGTTTATAGTGCAGTGTAGACTAAAATAATTACCCATGCTAGTGCAGATACGCTGCTGTAGACCTGTCAGGAAGACATATATATGCCAGGAAAGGCTTCAGATAAGTTTTAATTCTGATATTTTCCTTTGCTTTCAGTTGTATGCCTTGTTTTGCAACTCTTAATCAGAAATACAGTGATGTGCTTATAAGACAGAAACGCTGAATTAACTTTAAAAAGTTTGAAAGTGCAGTAAGACCAGCTGTAAAGATTATAATCAACAGGCCATCCTGTGTCTACAACAGCCACGCACAAATATTCCTGGGGTGCCCAAAGCAATTTTCTTTGACCTGTACTTGAAGGCCATCTCTCCAGGATGACTGATCCTTGCTGGTCCCTGTGGGAAGGGCTCAGTTAAGACTCTTCTCACCATGATTTATTCCCACATGAAAGAAAACAAAAATAAAAATGCCCAGTGAGTGATAAAACTTTGGACATGTTTTGCATTGGCACTACTTATCTAGTTTGTATTCAATTTTTTTTATCCCCCCCCTTCCCCCCCGCCCTCCAGTGGAACCAGTGGTATTTAGATGTCTGCTAAAGAGAGAGCGGGTATGCTTGGCATTCATTTTCCTCAAATCCAGCCCCTTACATAAACTTCAGATGACTAAAGTAAGGGTCCAAAATAGCACACCAGAATATTTTTTTATTGAAAGGGCCTTTAGGGCAGCATGTTGTTTTGCGTGGTCCGTACCGCTTCGCTGCGGTGCAGCAGTACCTGCCGTCACACCTCCAAGTCCACAACCCCAAACCGTTCGGGGCAATGGCATTGGCAGTCCTTCACCGGGGCCACTCGCTGTTTGCCTGGCAGGAAATAACACGGCTCAAATCCTGTCTCGTGGTGGTCCCCTGCTCCATAGCGAGGCACTCCGCTGCCAGCGACTTCGAGAATAATTTGCATGAAGTAGTATTTAAAATGTCCCGTGATGCTTTTGATCATAGCCTCCTCATGATGCACCTTTACATGGTAACTGGCTCCCAGACACGACGAATATTGGAGCATTTCTCCTGAACACAGCTAAAATGAGCAGAGATGCCAAGATGTGCTACTAACGCAGGGTAGTAGAACACATGGTGAGGTAACGTCGAGAGATAATGATGTTCCTTATTTAGTAAAGGCAAATATGATAACCATAGCCTAAAATGCAGATATTTTCTTTAAATTAAAAAAAAAAAAGAGAAACGAAAGAGAACTTGTGTGGAAAAACAGTCTCAGCTCTAGTTTTCTGGTGTGGGAGGAAGCATTACGTGCTTGAAATGCTCGCACAGAAGTTGGTTGCATTTAACTCTCCTTTTTATGTTTTTCTTATGCAGTAACCCTTCTCTTATTAAAAACATACAGACCAGCCACACCTACTGCACACCTCTCAATGCTGCTTTACAGGTAAGATTAATGACTGTAGCAAATATGCAACAGAGGCGTGTGTCTTCCCCACTCATTTCAAAATATATTAGCCTTGCTCTAATTAGATATTAAATTTTAATTCCGTTAAACTTTTTTCTTAAGTGCATAAAGCATCATAGTCCCTGGAGGCAAACACATATCAGGCTGCTTCAGCATTAGCTAGATGCTTAGCATTTTGAATATTGTGGCAAAAAAATTAAAAGTTCACTTATTAATATTTATCAGCAGTATCATAATTTCCATCCTCTTATTTCAGAATTTCACTTGAGGCAAAAATACCACAAGTGTAATTACTCTAGCACAGCTATTAATGTGCTGAATGATAGGATACTGCGGCACGTGACCTTCTATTGTTCATGGGTTTAAAGAGAAAGCAGATCATTTTTCCCCCTTTTCTTTTAAGGGCTATTTTTGCATATCTTCCTATTGTTGGTAAAAAATAAATGTCGCAGTTCCCATAGAAAAAAAAGATCTTTTTTATTGGTTTAAACTGTACTGTAATTGTAAGACAAAAATTCTGTTTTTTTCACGATGTAGAAATACACAAAGCGTAGGTGCACAATTAATAACTTGCAGCCTAAAAGTGTGCGCATCTCCAGCCCTTTTTCATGTGCTGTATATCAGGTTGGCATTTTTTTCCCCTCTCTACAAACTCCTGAGTCTATTTTAAAAACCCCAGGTAAAGTCAGTATTCGCTATATGAACCAAAGATACAAATGCATTACTGTGCCCTGAATTTGGGGGGGGGGGTAAGCCTGTTCCATATAGTGTGAATTAATCTGGGAGGCAACATCGAGCATGGTTGCAGCCTGGTTGGTTGTTGAGTGTCGCTTCTCGAGAAGTTTATTGATGGCCATGGATGTTTGCTTGGGCAACTGCGTTTTTAGCAGACTTCTCTTTTCAGAACCAAGAAACAGATTATTAGGAGAAAACCAATGTTCTGCATTTCTTCTAATTATTTGAGTTTATGTAGTAACTTCTGAAAAGCAAATGAAAGCATGTTTAAATGAAGCAACTGTAAATACCATTCATTAGTAACTTACTTTCCCTTGAGTCTTGTGAAGTGTGATTTTTAAAGACTGCTTTGTCTCTTGAATAGTATTAAGATTACAAGCACATTTTACATTCATGAGGCTGAAAGGCAAAAATGAAATGATCTTGCATTTCTTCATATTGTTAGCTATGTGACTAATTTCAATTAATATGCTTATCATACGGAACTGTTCGTGTTTTATTTCTGAAACACGTGTCATTGTCGTCATCTCCATCCATTCTTGTCTTTTGTGATAACCTCCAAACTGTTTCCATTTCCCACTTTTCCTGGAAGTGGCACGTACTCGTGCCCCCCATAGCATCATGTGAACTGAGTTGATGGAGAGAAGAGCTTGGGCCAGATTCGCTACCGCCAGTGTGGCCCCTATAATAAATGGGGGTGAGCAATACTCATTGCACTGAGACAGGTCCTCATTTAGGTTGAAAATACACCAGCAGGTTCCTCGCTCCTCTCCCCCACTGTTGGATTTTGGAAGCAAAATCCCAGTGGGTGCTCAGGTGCTGTACGGGGATTTGGGCGAAGCCGTGCGGGTGGCCAGTGCCGCATGGGCCGTTCAGACCTTGCTTGGGCAATAACCTTCCTCCTAGGACACACAAGGCCGCTTTACCTTCCAGTGCCTACGTTCAGTCTAATTAATAATTAACAAGCAGTGTTCCTCTGGCTTTTGCGGGCATCTGCAAAGACCGGCTCTTTGCACATCCCCGTGAGCACAGCGGCCGCCTCTCTGCAGGCTGGGGGACAGCACGATGTGCTACATGCCGCCAGGATGCCAGGCTGCGTTTTTCTTTTGCTGTGGGGTGGCAGAGGTGCCCATCTCCTTCACCCAGACCCCTCTGACATCTCCTCCGTTTTCCCTCGCGGCCAGGGAGAAGCAGCAGCTCTCTCCCGGCTCTGTGTGTGGAGGGTACGGGGACTCCAGGTCTCCCCAGCGCTCTCTTTTCCCAGCGGGTCGCCAGGGGCTCCCAAAACACCCCCCTCCCCTATTATTATCTTTATGGGAGATACTCCCCGTGTCCCACCTCTCCCCCAGTAAATTGCTTTACTGCAATTACAAGTTAACACTATGGGTGAAGAACTTGAGTCATTATTTTGCCAAGTGCAGGAAATGTGAACCATTCTTTGCATCCCCTAATCACAATGAGTTTGCCGGTTGTTGAATCAAGAAGATAAAAATAATCCTTCCCGTTAGAATAGCTTTTGTAATCACGTGTGACACATAGGGCTGCACATGGAGAGGTCAACATAAGGAAGAATAAAAGGGGCCATGCTCGTGAAGGTGCTGCAGTCAGGGCTGGTCGTGCCCCCCCCTTCCCATCCCATCTGCCCCCACCCCGGTCTCTGGCTGTGCTTGCCTGGGAACAGCTCTGCCAGGTCGGATGGCAACAAGCAAGGAGTTTTGTCCCACGAGAGCGTTCGGTGGGGAGTACATTTGCATGAATTCACCTCCCATGGGCAGGGTTTGCATCATGCAGACCCGGAGCCTGATGGATTTTTTGGCTCCACCGCCGCAGCCAGCTGACCTCCCCCCGTAGCAGGTCGAGCGCTGCCGAGCAAGCGTCTGTGGCTCTCGAGCGCTGACACGGCTCAGAGAGCTGCAGATGATGTCAGCTGGATCCGGCTGGGATGGGTGAAATGGTTAAATGTCCTTCAAGTCCCTGGGCGCTACAGCCTTGGAAAGCCATGCATCCCATCCCCGCCAAATGCTGGGCTCCTCCGGAGCTCGGGGCTTCTGCGCTCCCAGCACTGCTGCGCCGGGCACAGGACTGTGCCGTCAACATGAGCTAATGCTGACACACAGTAAATATTAGCAAGCAGAACGGTGGGAATCAGAAGGAAAATATTTAACAGTTCATTCTCTTCCTACAAAGATTTCCATTTAGAAAGTTAACTCCAGTGTGCCTCTGCATGGCATTTCTTTAGAACAAGGAAAAATTGAAATAAAATGGTGAGATCTGTAATAGCTAAGGTAAGAGCTGAGTTGCTGAGGCTTAAAAAAATCCACATGGACTGGTTCAGCTCTCAGATCAGTGCAACTCAGACTGATCCAGTTAGTGCTAACCACAGCTTCACACCTGTGTCATGAGAAAAAGCAAACTCAGTAATGCTGCCCTCCCACTTGGTGCCCAGTTGCTCTGGTAGGAAGGAGTTATCAGCTGAGTGACTTCTAATTTTTTTCCCTATTTCATTAAAAACAAAACCCAAACCCAGACCTCAGCCACAAAAAAACCCAAAGCCCCAAACATAATTTTGCAAAATCAAAGTAGGAAAAGGATGTTTTATTTTTTCCAGGGGGTGTAATTCCAAATAGGGAATGGAAAGCTCCATCTTCTCACAAGCCAATACAGCTATAAATGCTTAAACCCAGATGTAAATGATGTTAAATTTCCCTTGGTAGAATCAGGGTAATACCTATCAGAAAGCACAATATTTTAAAAAATGGTAATTGCAAATAATGTAAATGTGGAGAATGTTTTGGAATAAGCGAGCGTGTTGCGCAACGTATGAAAACATTAGTCATGGCTCTTCATATATTTGTTTGTGTCCTTGGCAGGCTTCAATGGCTGAGAACAGTATACCTCTATACACTACTGCTTCCATGGGAAATCCCACTCTGGGCAATTTAGCCAACGCGATGAGGGAAGAGCTTAATGGTGCAATGGAGCATACGAACAGTAACGGGAGTGACAGTAGTCCAGGACGTTCCCCTATGCAAGCAATGTAAGTACAGCAGAGGCGTGTGTGTAGCTCTAGGTGTTGTCCTACCATCTGCTGAAGTGTGACTCTGGAGACCTTCGCAGTTGGTTCCTGAGGTTCACGGGTGGAGCAGCAAGAGTAGACGTCTCCATGTGGGGACATGCTTAGGTTGATTAGAACATAAAAGGGCTGTTTACCAGTTTCCATAGAAAACCGATCAGCTCGATCCAGTCCCACAAGCACACAGAGCTGTGAAATTGTAAACTCGTTTGCAATTCTTTTCTTTAAAACTTGCAAAACCTCATAGGCAACTGCGTTTCTTGGAGAAGAAAATGTGATTTCTCCCCGCTTCAGTCCACACGACAAGCACGGCCAGTGGGGCAGAGCTGGGAAGTGGGCTTGTTTGGCGGGTCTGAAAAAACCCACTCGATGCACGACGGTCTTGCTAAGCATTAACGATGGCACACGTGAAGGTCTGTGTGATTTATAGATTGCTCTTAAAATATCAAAAGGAAAATTAATAGGAGCATTATAGCAACAGACGGCAGTATAATGAGTGCATACATAACCACATGAAGTAATGGGGGATCGCTGTCCCTGCTCAACGTGAATGGCACCCGGGCAGCGAGCTGGCGCAGGAAAGGGTAAGGCAGGAAGGGTGTGATGCCCCGATGGGTGTGTTCGGTATTTATGGGGTGACGGAGTGAGTTTGCAAAGCTGTAAACTCCCCCTTCCCCTCAAATTACAAACTGGGTAATTGGCGGCTGGTGAGGAAGCCAGAGTTTATAAGTCTTCTAGTTCTCTAAAAACTCTGCAGAGCAGTTGGCTACCTATGTGAGTGACCGTGCGCAAGAGCTGCGCTGCCTTTCTTCTGCCTGTTCCTTAAAACAGGCTGTAAAATTACTGGCTGACTTGCCACAGCTCACATTACGCATTAAAAAGAGAACTAATTTGTAGTCTTTTACTTCAAAGTAATTTGAATAAGGGATTTACAAAAGTAAGTCTAAATCAAAAAGTAGAAAAACATTAACCTAATACCATGATAGTAATTAGTTGTGAAACTAATTAGCATTTAATGGCAAAAAAGTTTCCCACCTGCATAATGTGTTGTCAGAGGGGAGGGGGCACGAAGGAATCTGAGGCTCTGGATACTTTGATATTGCAGCATTTTAAATCAGCGCACAAAGTGCTTTGAAAAAAAAAATCTTTAAAGATGGCAACATTCATTTTTAATTAATAATTAATTTAAACATTGTCTTTTACCATTTACTTCAAAACATTCAAATAATATGTTTAGCTTTTCCAGTGATTGTTTGTGCAGTATTAATTATCTCTCCCAAAGTAGCGTTGCATGACACACTTTCTGTCTCTCACAAACGGATTCATCTTGAGGCAGTTTTAGTCACAATTTGTTATCCTCTGCCCGTGACCACGTAGGGCCGGCGTGAAGGAGGAGTGGAGGGACGTGGCTTTTCTCCAGAAACAAGGCTTCTCCCAAGGGTTTCTCCTGGCCTAACAGACAGGGATGAACGTTTATGATGTTGCGTTAATCCAAGTAATTATTTTTTTGCAAGTTCAAGGCTAGTGTAGTTCATGCACTTCTCATTTCACCTAAGGTTTCGTTGTCTTTGAAGAGACTGCAAGGAGGGAAAAATAACCGAGTTGAAACAGGCTAGGACATCTTCCAGAACTGTGCATAGCCGTGGCCTTTGTTGCACTTAATAATCATCTCTTAGCACATTGATACCAAGGTGAGGGGCACAGAACAAATACTGGAGAGAGAGGAGGTCGGGGGGGAGGGATGCCTCATTTTCATTATTCACCAGAAAATCCAATTTTCTGTTGTAATATGGAAATGATTGTTTCCTGAGTGTTTTCATTTTCTCAGAATTGATAATATATGTGTTCTCTGCTGAACATTTCTTTTTGCGTAAGTAGAATGTGGCCGGGTGATGTTCCAATACCAGCCTCTGAGCTTCCCCATTAAAATGGTGTTTCTAAGTAGTTTGAGGGGATCTAAAGCCAGAACTCCATTCACATGTTGCAGTGTTTACCTTGTGTACTAAATAAAATTGTGAGTCAACAGCAGATTTCCAGACGCTGTGCAGCTTTTTATTTTCTGTAAGCCTGCTTTGTTAATGACATTTTCAGGTTTTTTCTCAGAACAGATTTCCTTGTCATAATGCAAATTATTTTTTAAACAATTTCAGTATATTAGAATAAATCAAGCTTTAAACTTTATTGTAAGGTTTAAAGGACCTTGTTAACATGACAGCTAAGAAGTCTAACACTTTAGCTGAAGTCTTATTACCGCGCCTTCGTTTCCTTTTTATGACACATTGAACCACGGCTAGGTGGTTGGTTTTTTTTTCCTTCCTTCTTTCTCCCTCCTTTTGAAACACTAGAAAGTAGTCGCATAATTACAGCTTGGGGACATAACACTTTCATCCTGATATGCTCCAAAGGTAGCCACAAAGCAAACTACTCCATGCTGTGTGCACCACCAGAACTCAGTGGCTTTAAACAACAGTCAGCTTTATTAAAAACTCCTCTGTTCCCAGAGTGGACAAACAAAAGAATTACTCAGATGTGAAAAGAAGGGGAATCTTGTGTTCAGCAAGGTTATTTATTGTTAACCCCTTCTGGAGTCTTAGGCATCTACTTAAAAGGAATGTGCTGAAATTCTGCTACTATGAAAACTGAAGTGGGAAACCCTTTCTTTTTTTTTTCTTTCTCTCCCTGCCCTCCTCCCCCCCTGCTTTTTTTTTTTTTTGCCTAGCCCAGCATTTACCTTTTCTGTAATTCTAAGAGACTGAATTATTTAGTCTCTAAAGGAAGTTTTTGTTCCCCAGTTTGGGATTTTGGTGAGGTGGTAAATAGAGATTCAGATTTACTTGAGAGATATGAAAGTCTCCCTTTGCCTTTGAGCTTATTTAAGCTTATTTATTTCAGTTGCTCTGAAATGTTTGAGCAAAATCACGGATTCAGTAAGGTTTCCTCCTCAAATGCCACTTTGTGGTTACAGCTGACAGAGTGCACAAGTAGTTGAATTTTTTTGTTGTTCTCCATGCAGATCTCTCCCCAGGGGGTTGTAGTACCCAGATAACCCTCCTAATTTGGGGGATGGAGTTTTTGCCAGGCTCGCTGTCTGATGTTTGTGCAACACGTGAGCTGCTGGCGGAGGCTGGCATGGCTGTGCCTCCCCGTGGCTCTGTGGCCCTCTCTGGCTTTGTCTCACTCGGGGTCGAGCAGCCCTTTTCAGAACTTGGTGCTTGCTTTGCTTCTCACTCCTGGAGTTTTGGGTTTTTGACTTCTGGGAACCACACCAAACCTCAAAGAGAAACTCAGTTAAAACCACCTGGTTTCACCTGCTTTCATAACAAAACCAGAAGGGGAGCAGAGTTTGCTTTGGAAAGGTTCAGGGACCTTTGAAAGAGCTTTCACAGCATTTTGGGTGGTTGCAAGCCCAGCGGGTACCTATCTTTATCTGCTGGCACCGGTTCACTTCTGCCCTCTGGCCAAGCGCGAGGTGGTACAGGGATACGGTGGGACACCGAGACGTGGCCCCTGAGCAGCCTTTGGAGAAACTCCCGTCCATGTGCCAAGGCCACCTCTGCTGCATGTGACGTGCCTTCTCCTCTCTCCTTTGAAAATTTCCTATCTGTGTTTTCAAAAATAATACTTTAAAAAAACAAAACACAAAAATAAGCCCAGCAGCAGCATCCAAACCAGAAAGCCAACAAGCAAGCCTTAAATTAAAACAGCAGTAAAAAAGATCACTGCCATAAAGGTCGAGTAGCACACACTTTATTGGTCTCTATGTGTAGCTGCTCTTTCCCCCTTTTTCTTCTGTTTTTCGTTTCACGTTTTCTCCCAAGTGAGGGGCCCCACAGCCTATTCATAATACAAGTTTTTCTAGTTGCAAATAATCAGCACGGTTTCACATTGGCTAGTGCCATGCGCCACCGGGACAGTTAGCACATGCACACCTCTGAGATGACAATCCACTCGCGAGACTTCTTATATGCATAGGGTAATTCTTAACCTCTGATATTTGAATCATCTCCTCCCAGTCTTTTTTTTTTTACCCTTCCTTTTTCAATAATTAGGTCAAAATTGTACGAGTAATGTCTCGTAATTTTTGCAAAAATTATGCGACATGCAGAGGAACCTCTTAGCTCCCAGGGATGTGTTGATAGGACATGTATTTGTGAATTTGAAGGAAAAAGCGTTGTGTTCAGGGATGCTGCAGCACTTCTCCCCACCCTTCCTTTGTTGGATGGGTTGGAAGGTGCAGTTAATACTTAAGTATTGATCTAGCACTTTAAAACTCAAGAAGTTGAAATATGCAGGGACTTGAAAGGCATTCACAGCTCACATTAGAAATGCCTGTAGTCAGCAAGTTAGATGCTTCCTAAACTGATCCAGGCTCAAGCCGAAATAAATAAATAGGGTGCGGTACAGCTTTGCACGCTGGACAAGGGTCTAACTGGTTCTCCCAGGTCCCTTGAAGTAAGCAAGATTACCTTTGGCTTGTATGCAGATACCGAGTGCATTTTCCCTGTTCGGTGATTTATTCTTGCTGTCCATCAGTGCAACGGAGTACAAACAGTATTGTCGTTCCTATCCACACAAAACATAAAATAAAATGCAGCTATTTTAAATCATTCGTTTTAAAGCAAAGCTGCGCAAGGAGAGAAAAAGTTCTTAGAATGAAGGTTTGCGCTTCAGGCTACGTTTTCACATAGCCTGCATGAAAGGGTTAAATCAGCCCGCGTGGAGATAAAACAAGGCTCTAGGAGGTGGATATCAACTCAATGAGAGACAGAGTGGGACTTGAACTCATTAACACTTTATTTTAAGGGATTGCCTACAACATCAATTATTTAGGAAGCAAACAGGGTCTCCATTGCTGTGTCGCATTATTAATACTTGGTAATGTCAATAAAATCCTACTTTCCTATAAAGTCCCACCAACAAGACACTATTGACTCACATGGCTATTTTACATTTCAAAAGCTGCCTAACAAAAAAAAAAAAAGGGAAAAAAAGGTAATTTGTATTTGTATAGGATTTGTTGTAAATATGATTTACGAACAACATTTTTCAATTGTTATCTTACCCGTTTTGAATGACCAAGCCCCGTTCCCCTGCGGGTTATTCATGTGCTATGCCGTAATGAGAAATTTGGCAGATCTCATCTCTTTAGTACATCCTTGTGCCCACCATGAGCTGGGGATCATGTTCTGCCTTGTTTACAGCTGACAGTGTTATTATTCTCGTTAGGACTGTGCTTTCTTATCATATTGTTGTGTTGAGCGAGCCTTTTCCTCTCTGTTTGTGTTTCCTGGCAGGGCTTTTCTTCCCTTATTGACAGTTTGTAAAAATATGCATTAATTTGGAGTTTAAAGCATGTATCATGGTGTCTCTTTGCTGTGTTTGCTTGAAGTTGATTAATGATAGAACCTCACTTGGGGTCGTCCTCTGGAGAGTTGTCTCACAGGTTCTGCATGTTAACGAGAGACGCCGCACACACAGCGAGCGATGATTAGCCCAGCCTCCGCCGGCTCGGCGGGCTGACAAACTGCTGCTTTGCTGTTTGGATGCTTATTCCGCTTATTTATCCAAAGATTGTATTAATCAACTTAATATGTCAGCTGAGAGCATTTTCTCTCGATCCCAAGACAGAAACCCTGTGGAGGTTCTCCTCCCAGAGTGTTTTCTCAGGGAAGTTGAGCTCTGCCTGCCTGGCATAGCCTTCGCTTGGCTTCAGTGGCTGTCGCAGAAGTGGAGGGTCTTCTCCTTGGTGACTTGGAGCTCTTAGACCTGGCACACCAAGTCTGAACCCCCAAACCGCCTCGCCTTTCTCCGCAAACCACCTGAGCTGTCAAAGCCGTTTTTTGAACTAGCAACTTGCTGATTGACCATGTTTTCATTTTTCCAGGCACCCCGTGCATGTCAAAGAAGAACCGTTAGACCCAGATGAAAATGAAGGCCCGCTATCCTTAGTGACAACAGCCAACCACAGTCCAGATTTCGATCACGACAGAGATTATGAAGATGAACCTGTAAATGAGGACATAGAATGAGTATGTCTGACATCGTTATCCTGAGAATGAAGATTGGAAGAACACGTCAAACTTAGCTGTGAAATCTCTCCATTATTGTACAGTCTGGAGGATTCTCAGTCCACTTTGACAACTATGAAATATGTTAACTCTTAGTGCCATCAAGTATCCCATTTGGGAGTATTTTTGATTTTTCTACTTTTTGTTGAAAAAAGGAATTTGTACTCTGTGCATTGGATGGACTTGTTTGGTACTTGGGATTTTCCTCTCTTACAGTCAACATCAGTGTTGTAAATTTGCTAAACTGATTCACTTGCATTTAGCAGCCAGCTGTGGACTGCAGGTCCTGCCAATTTTGGACACTTGAGGACATCAAACTGAGCATGTACACCTGAACTGCAGATCAAGTCTTTGCCCAGATTTTAAGGATTCCAATGGACAACATATTTGCACAGTACTGCATGTTGATTATCACTGCCTTTACTCCATTTTTTTTTGGTTTTTTTGTTGGTTTCTTTTTTTTTTTTTTTTTTTTTTGCTTCCATTTGGGATGGGGAAGGCCTGTGTGTGCACGTGTGTGGATATGTGTGTGTGTGTGTGAGCGTGTATATCGGGGAGGGGTTAAAAGAAAAAATTATCCCAAACTTTTTAATGTATTGCTTTTATTCCCCCCGCCCCACTTCTCCTCTACCATTTTAAGTTCTGACCTCAGGCCTCATCTGGGCCCAGGGCCTCTCGGAGGCTTCAACGTTTTCTGTACTTTGTGATGAATGTTAATAGGTGTTTTTATTATACGAAGCTGAATGTCATTGAATTGTTTGTAGTTTTTTCTGTCATTCATTCCAGTTTCCTTCAGATGCCACCATGTTTTCTTTAGCTATGGAAAACATTCCATTTTGGTGTCTCCTTTTTTTGCTGTTGTTTTTTGAAAAGGTCCCAAATGCTGCACTATACATGTGGAAGGGTTGTCCAACGGAGAGAGAGGAACGAAGTACTGCAAGAATGAGAATGAATGACAGATGAACATAGAAACACTGTAGGAAGCAACACAGATTCATTCCACAAAGCAGTATTTTTAATATATTTTTTTTTTTTGGTTTGGGTTTTGTTGGGGGTTTTTGGGGGGTTTTTTTGGCAGCAACGGTGAATATTAGCAAATGCCACAAAATTGAACAGCACAAAGAAATATATGCAGCACCAACAGAGTTCACTTTTATTAGAGGATGAATAAGTACAGTGGCAGGTTCTCGGATGTTTAACACGAGTTCTAATGGGTCAACAAATCTTTCTGGAATATCTAAGATTACCGAGATGGGCACCTATACATTTATTATTACAATTTTTTTTATTTTTTTTATTTTTGCATTTGCATTTGCAAATAGTGGTTGGAAAGATGACTTCATTAAATTGTTATTGTACGTGGTGATGTTTCACGGTTAAACATCAGTTCAGGATTGCTTGGTGGCATTAATCTGTTTGAATACAAATTAGATTTCAGATTGAACTTGTTACGGGAGTTAATAAGGACGGAGCCCCACTAATGCTAAAGTGTTAATTTTCAGCTGTGCAAATCCAGTACTGCAGTTAAGATTGTTATGCAATATTACACCAGCCAGTATGGAAACCTCGCCGTAGGAGACAGGAGATCTAGGAGAGAATTCGTGCCGGGGCTTGTTAGGCAAAACTGGCAAGGCTCTTCAAAGCAAACATGACATACAAAATTTGTTGCGATAGGTCAGTAAACCTCGGTCACCAAACACCTAAACATTTTCATTTTACAACCACTTTTCAGTCACTCATTTATTTATGTAGGACTGTAGGTTTTTTATTATTTCAAAAAGCCTTTCAGAGCTTAATTTATATTCTTCTTTGTACCTTTTTTTCCTAAAATTACCAAAGATATTACACAAAGGTAAATTATGTTCTCTGTTATATGCTTTATCTTATGAAGCCAAATATCCTCTTATTGTTGATCAAAGGAGGTTGAAGAATTTAGAGGGAAATGACAAGATGTGGGCTATTGCTAACCTGAGAGGGAAACTGCTCCTTTATTCTAGAAAATTTAGAAGGCCAAGTAGATGTCTGAACCAAAGTTGTTACTTTTTATTTGCAATTCTTTACAGTGACCAAAACGAAAGTCTGTAAAGAGGAATTGAGGAGAGCTTTTGAGGCTAAAACTAGGAATCAGTGTTGCTGGTGGAGCTATGAGAAGGGAGCTGGAGAAAGCAAAGACACAGTTATTTCGCGGAAAATTAGAGTATCAGATAAAGGAGGCAGTTTAATAAAATACAGAAGAGAACAGAAAAGCTCCCACAATTTAACTGGACCACATAATAGTATTTCTAGAATTAAATGAAAAAAAAAAAAATTTTCTTGGTCTTTGGTTCTACAGATTGTGTGCCACTTCTGTTTCGGGACTGTGCTAGGATGACTGCTTTAATTTTGGTTGATCTTGGCACATTTGCTCAGTTTTGTTTAGTTTTTGGTCAGCATTTTTCATAAGGAAGTAACACTCCTGTCCACTCATAAGCTTTGGTACAAAAAAATTTATTGGCAGTTACTTTTATAAAACTCAACTCTGCTTTCTGTTTCAAAAGACAAAAAAAAAAAAAGAAGAGAAAAAAAGGGCAGTCTGTGGTCATTTGAAACATTTTTTTGTTTTGTTTAAATTATATCCAGGCAGCTTCGTGACGTGCCGGCGGTAGCCAGATGGGGATCATGAGAATTGAGCCCTGTGCTTCTAAACTGAGTGGTTTTTGCTGGTTAGTTCGGTATTCAGAAGGGGATAAAAATCTGGTAGATTAGTTCATTCTCAGCATGTGTAGCTAGACATGAGTAAAGATAACAGCATGAGAAACTGTTAGTACGCATACCTCAGTCCAAACTGTTAGGGAATGAGTAAATAAAAAATACATTTCACTCAGTTGCACTTAGTTGTATGTCTTGCATGCTTAGTCTAAAGACTGTAGCAAAAATAAAAAAAATAAAAAAAGAGAAAAAGAAATAAAAAATTAGATTTTAACATATCTGGCAGGTGTCGCAGCCTTGCAGAAGAACCAACTGAAAATCTCAGGCTTTACATCAAGCAAACTTCACTATGATTTTTACAATTCTGATTCTGTATCCCTTTGGATATACAGTTGCTTCTTTAGGGAGGGGTTTATTATGTTGTACATATATATCCCACTGTGTCTGTGTGAGCCTTTGTCTTTTGGGGGGAGGGTGGGGAGGGAGGAAAAGGTGGAAAGGTCCTTTTTTTAGATATCATTCCTCAAAAGGAATAAATGCAGACCTGTTTGTCAAAACACCTTTTGCTTTTTGTGCAACTGCTTTATATTAACTATACTAAAAAAAATAGCTTTGAAAAAAAAAAACTACTGTATGTAATGGAATTGCAGAATACGCTGCACATGTATTTTATTTAGTTATCCTTGCTTTAAGAATATTGGATGACATTTGCTGACATGTGGGAGAAAATCCCTGACTTTTTTTTTCAGCTTTTAAATTGTAACATAGTTGACAGATTTTTTTTTTTCTCCTGTTATCATTGATCCAAGCATTTTTGTACAGTTTTTGTGTTTAAGCTGTTTTTTTGATACTTTCCCACCCCTTCTGTTATCTTACCACTGCCTTTTCTGGCTGTCTTAAACAAAGTTCATATATTTGAAAGGAAAAAAAAAAAAAAAGTCATTTAAAAAAAAAAAGTTTTTCTCCTGCTGCAGTAAATATTTTGCATGATGAATTCCAGGGTCACACTTTCAAAGTTTATCAGTGAAGTAGTGATTAATAATGGGGAGTGTCAAACTATTGAACTTTTGTATAAAAAAAAAAAAAAAACTTTACAAGGTGCCAAGATGTAAAGACAATTTGTTACATGTTTTTTTTCTCAAAGAAAAGCGTACATTATGAAAGTAGTACCATGTATCAGGTAAATCGCTGTCAGGAATGAGAGTCAAAGCCTTCCTTGTCCACAAAAAAAAAAAAGTTTGTAAATGTAAAACCTGTTAGGTTTCTGCATTCAACTAGAAGTGAAATGAAAAATCAAGGCTTATGTAGAATAAGTGACCACAAAAAACGATTACCTTTTTGATTCTCACTCGCAAGAGTCCCGTTGCAGGTCCTGCACCTCCCCTCTCCTGGAGCTCCCGCTTTGGGAAGAGGGCGGGGCAGGGATTCTGGTTCTACAAATATTGCAGATCATTAGATATTTTATATATATACATACATAAATATATATATATAAAGTTTTTAAAAATAATTTTGAACTATTGTAGTTTTCAGATCGCCAGTAATCTCACATTCATTATAGCATGGAAAAAAAATGTGTTTAAACTCTTTTGAAATCCTTTGGTACCTTTGGTTAATGAACTCAGAGTGAGTTTTTAGATGTTTCAGAAGTCATTTAGTATTCTAGTCTTGCGAGGTGAATTTGCAGTTAACGACTGCATTTTAATGGGCCCAGAACAGGTAACAAAGTATCTTCTACCCATAAGCCTTGATGAAAATGGTACAGTCCAGACTGTTAGCATGGTGCTTTGTGTGTATGTGCTGCCAGTAACAAGATTTTTTTTTTTTTTGATAAGGCATAAAAGAAACTCATTCCTTACATCAACTGTAATTCCATCATTCCATGTCTGTTGATACAGACAATAAAAAATGTTGTGTAGTCAGTACTAATTACTGACATTATAGCATTCTCAAATGCAATAAAAATGCTGGTTGTTCACACTGGTAATGCAAGTTGCCATGTCCTAAGTTTTTGTTTTGTTCCCCCCTCCCCAATGACACCCGTGTCGCATCCCCTGAGGCCCCGGGCCCCAGCGCTGATCCATGGAGCAGCTGGTTGTATCTCACCCATGTCCCAGCACGGTCGTGGACAGTGTCATCGCTCTCCTTGTGGTTGGTCTCCCCCAGCCACATCCAATTGCAGGAGATTTTAGCGACGGTCTCACGGCTGGTCTGGACGGGGCAGTCGTTTGAGGCTTGAGCACTGGAAGCAAGGAAGACGCCGTCATTCAAAGAATTCGTCTGCTTTTCCAAGAAAGTCCATCAGCACTTGACCATTAGGGTCACAGGGAGTTGAGGGTATTTGCTTTCTCATCGGACTCTACTTCAGAGGGGAGAACGTGGAAGAAGAGGTTTGGAGCCTCATCCTGCAGATCCTTCCAAGTGCAGTGCCCCGATGGGAGCTGCGCTGCTGGCTTCAGTAGGAAGGGTTGGACCCGCGTTGTACGGACGCGAAAAGGGGATTGCAGGGTCAACCTCTTGGTCCACAAAACCATGAGGAGCAAAGTCCCGAGTCGCACTGTCACCCGAGACAAACTTTAAAGGAGAAACCCACCTTCCTTTCTTTCGAGTAAGCACGCATTTATTTTCTTCATCAAGTTCTAGAAAGAAAAATAAAATGTTTAATAACTAGCATTAGCAGCAAACTGAAATTTCAGAGGAGAGATTTTTCATGAATAATTCATTAAAATTTCACATCTGCAAGATTAGTCATCCAAATAAAATGCTAATGTCAAAAACATGCACCGTCTATAATATTCTCATCAAGAAATCTTTTTGCATATAATGATAAATGCTTAAATTAGTACAAATGATTTTATAAAAATATTCTATCATAAAATTATACCAGATAACTACTTTTTTTGGGGGGGGAGTCTTTGCACACTCATTATAATGTGTCTCAGAATGGTATTGACTGGTAGATTTTAATAACCAAAACACAGAGAGTAAAATTTGGCTTTGGTTGTGTATTGCACTTCTGTCACTAGTGAGGTTTTAGTGAACTGGGGAGGTCCCACTTTGGGGATCAAAATTTTCCTGAGTCACAGGCGGAGGGTGTTAAGCCGGAACCTGATGGGTGTTGGGTCAGGAGTGGTCCGCGTCAATAAAACGTGGGTGGGAGGGTGGGCTCCGGGCGGAGCAGCGCGTCCCCGAAGGAGCTCTGCGAGGACGGCGCGTCCCCGCGCCGGTCACCATCAGGCAGGTGGTGAGCCGTGAAGCCACCCCAGATGACTCGGGGGTTTCACCTCCCCGAGCGAACGTCGCTCGGAGGCCGGCGTTCCTCGTCTGCCGACTTTTCTGCGGCCTCCGATTTAAGGAGAGCTGCTGGGGTAGGTGCCAAACGCCGAGAAACTCGCGCCGACTCGAGGGGCAGGATCGGGCCCTTCCCCTCCTGCCCGACTTAACGCTGCCCTAAGCGGCAGACGAGAGCCTGGCTCTCTGCAACCTTTTGTATCGTCTTTGTCTTATTAACCACATTTCTCCTCCCTGGCTGCCGTATCGTGGAACATCGCAAAATGCCTTCCTACCTCGCAGCGCTGCCACCAGCAACGGCCAGCTGGGAAATACCTTTTCCAGTCAGAAACGCTGCTTTCCACCACAGCTGAAAAGCACTTTTATGGTCGCTGGTGAGGCAGTGCGGCTCTTGAGTAGTTTCCAAAGAAAACCGGAGCCAGCGCATAGTTTTTCTGGGTTTCTCCTGTACTGGAAGGAGAAGCGGCAGAAGATGGGGGGGTCCCAGCAGAGGAGCTGGGGGCCCCGGAGGCCACGGCAGCCGCCGGGCTCCGCGCACACCCAGCTGCTCTCTGCAGATGATCCGAACGGTGACATTTAACTTGGGCCGTGATCACGGAGTACGACAAATTTCACGTTATTGGACTAATTTAAGGGACTAGCAATTCCCGGCGCCTCTACGCAGGCACACATAACGCCCTTCCTCACAACAAAGCGTAATTAGCCCTTCTTGACCTATTAATCAGGCTCCGTCTTCAACGATGATGTTAAACGTTCGTTTAATGGTGACTTAATCAGGGCGATCTTTCATCTTCGCGGCGGCGGTGGTTAATTCCGTCACGGCGAAGCGTTGGATGCGGCGGGACGCGGCCCTCGTGCCGTCCGCACCTGGGTTTGGCCCCAAACCCCCAGGGCCGAGGAATAGCAAAAAGTCCTTCTTTTTGCCCCATTTTCTTCCCGTTGCTCGGTATCTTCAAAGCACGCGAGCTAGACGTGGTAAACAACATCACCTTGGGGTATTTACTGACGAAAAATAGCCCCTCCTCCCTTTTTATGCCACAGGAAATTTCTCTTGTCTACCTGGAGGAAAAGAAAAAAAAAAAAAAAAGGGCTTTGTGAGGTTTTGTATGTATTTATTTAGAGGAGTTGAGTGGCCATTTTTTACGCATCTCAGAAGCCTGAAAAACATTTTTTTTTCTTCAAGTTATAATGTTAATTTGAAGGTAACCGTCCTTTCAAGGATTAATTCCAGCCAAAGCAATAACCATTATTTACCAGAGTTTGACATTTTTATCACTCATCATATTAGCAAATTTCCATTGAAAATGCTAAAATGGTTCGTCATAAGGCACATAACTGCTTTGGCTGTAAAAATGACCAACACAAGTGCCTGTACTCAAACATTAAATTATACTGTAATTAATAAAGACAGTTAAACTGTCTACTAGCAACAGCAATTTAGGTAACCACATTTGATCGGCTATAAATTGTAACTACATTAAAATTCCAGAAATATTAGCAATATGGATTACTTGATGGAAATAGGTGCTGATCACCAACACTCCTATTTTACAACGGAAGCACGGGTCATGTTGGCCACAAAACTGTGGGCGAAGATCAAGGCTGAGTACTTTTAATCTTGTGAAACAAGCAATTACAAATAGTTGCATCGATTTGTTAAAAAGCTTTAGGTGACATAAATTGTTTCCTGTTTAGCTTATTGCTCTGATACATAAATGTCACTGAGTATAATATTAATTAGGGTCACAGAACAACAAGGGTCGGGTGATATAGTGTACAATCAAGGATGTGTCAATCCTTTGTGAAGGCAAGAAAAGCTCCGGCCCCTTCGCGCTGCAGCGCTCAACGCCTAATTTTATGTGATGACAAAAGAAAGTAAAGGAAACCGTATTTTAATATGTGAAGTAATTACTTTAGTACTAGTATAATTTTACGGGTTAGGATAAATTACAATGTTTTCATTCTCCTGCTCTTGCCACATAACATAAAAATCCACATATAGCATCAATAAAATAGAATACTGTTTATAAAGGCTTTCTGCTGCACAAGACCAGCCCTATTCCTCCTAGCAGATGGAAACTAAGCACACATTTCAGTCTGGTGTGTGTTTCTACACTTAATATTTTTTTTTTTTAAACCAAAAAATGGGCTGTGCAGGTTATTTACTTAACATAAATCAAATGTATCATATACACTGTTTCTTTGGATTGGCATACGACTTAGAAAAATACAGTAAGATTCTGAAAAATCTGGAGAAAATTTATTAAATATGATTTTTACTGTAATAGAATATTAATGTAACCCAATGCTCATTTCCCATTAAGTTGATCCCTTTTTAATACACACATGCTTTTTATTATTTTGCACTCATGCGAAAATTCCACATTCAGAGAGTTTCCATCTCCTTAGGAATGTCTCTGGCAAAGGCACAGTAAGAAATCTTGAACTGAAAAAAAAAAAAAAATAGACAGCAAATATCGAACGATAAGATGTGGCGAAGCGCTGATGAACTGAAGCAAAAGCCAATGATATAATAAAGGGTAAAAAGGCATTCAGCACTGCAAGGGGAACAGTAGAAACAATTACACTTTAAACCCCTCCTTCTCGCTGCCACTGTACCACAGCACAGATGAAAATGTTTGATTTGCAACATAAAAGATTCATTAATTACCACTTGAATATTTAAAGCTATTTTGCAGACTAACAGAGGTAGATAAAGCACTGAATTAAAACCTCTAATAAAATTGTAAAAATATTTCTGCAAGTTTACCAGCGTTGCGATTCCTCCCGGTTTAGGGAGCCAGGCTTGGCTTGTTAGGGAATGGATTTTTTTTTTTTTTTTTTTTTTTTTTTTTGAGTGGGTATTTGAAGTAAGATGGTGTGATTGCACAGCGCTATTTGTCTCTCATTTTCAATTGTTTACCAAATACTTACTTGGACTCTTTCCCTTCACATGTGGTTGCCCTTCATGGGAGAAGTGGCTTCTACAAAACAATACAATGGATGATGAGTGTGTTTGAGCTATACATTCATTTTAACACATTTCCATATACAGTAAAAATGCATCTACTCATAGCTCTGGTATAATACTCTCTCTGATATAAGGCAGTGGGGGAAAAAAAAAATCTGTTAATCCTGTTATAATTACCCTTGTTAGACTTAAAAAAAAAAAATAATTGGAACAGTATCCTCTTTTGCAAGGGTGGAGAACTCACACACCTGGTAGGAATGGGTACCCTGCGACCATCGTTGTTACCGTGCGGTACACCCCGAATTTGCCCCGTGGAGGCTGAGCTGTTAGCTCCGGGCTTAATGGATCTTTTGTTTAAATGCACAGGTCACAAAGAACGAATCATGCATGCACACCCAGCAAGCACAGTGTAACTTAAAAAAAATTAAGTGTACATATTTATTTGCACAACTTCTGCCTGTAGGCAATGCAGCCTCAAAGTAGCGTGAGCCCCACTCACCAGGCAATGTAAATCTTGGTGGCTGAGGAGCTGAATTTGACATTTGACAATTGCATATGTTAATTTTTACCTGTTTGCGTTCAGTTGGCAGTCAGATTTTTTTTAAAAAAAAACCACATTCTATTTTTAAACAAGTGACTATTTGAAAGCCACAACAGTGCAGCAAGCGCTTGATTGCAGGATGGGGGGTGAAAGATACAGCAACAGCTCTTTTCACAGTATGTTAACGATGATGAGTGGAGCCAAAGTGTATGGATTTAATAAGAGAAAAACAGTTACACGTCTTTCTCATTGTCTTTAATTTATGCAGTTGGCCAATAAAATAAAAAAAAAATGTCCAGTTATATTTGGATACACCCCTTACACAACTGTTCCTGTTGTAATTATTGAGTGTCCAGTCCAATTAACAGGATTTTGAAATCACGCCACTGTATTTGGATGTGAGATGTCTGATTTCAAATATTACTGGTGGGTCTGGAGGGCCTGAGGAGGCTGTTGCCAGCAAAGGGAGCCCCGTCACGGGCATCTGCCATCACCTGGACTCCACCTTCACCAGCAAATCATAATATCCAGGGCAGTCGCTCTCCAGCCCTGCCAGAAAGGAAAGGGCGTACTCAAAATATTTCAGGCCTTGCCCTTTTTTTTTTTTTTTTGAAAAACCTTTTTTTTTTTTTTTTTTTTTTTTGGTTCAACCCATTTGTTAATGTTCATTTGTGTTGGTCATGGTAAGAGCCTGTCAGTTTGTATCATATGAGTGGAGGGGCATTTGGTGATGTTTGAAATATTTTAGACTTTAGAAAAATTCTTGTCGGTGTATTTGCTGTATTAGAAAAATGGATTTCTCCTAGCAGTTTGTAAATATATATGTATATATACCCATGTATAGTTTTTTATATGCTTTGATATGTATATAGAAACCAAGTTATGCTAAGCAGAGCCTCTTAAAATCGGAAAAGGGAGGAGCCGTAGAACTACTGACTTCCCTGACACCACCATCTTTAGTACAGATGTCCGTATCATTATTAGAGGGAGACAGGAGCTGGCCCTGACCTGGCAGTGGCTCATGCCCATCTTTGCCTTGAATATTGAGAGTAGTCCTGTGTCTTCCAACAGCAAACACACACACACATAAACATCCATCACATTTTTGGCTTTGCCACCTTTGTAGGCATGCAGGAAGGGAAAATTATATTCACTGGCCATGAAATTTATTGAAAACAAAATTAAGAAAAATAAAAAGTAAAGCTTTTTATTGTTTTGGCAAGGGCTAGGGTTTATTTTTCACTTACTTGTCCAGGTTGGGGTTTTTTTTTTTCCCTCTGTTTCCTAGACGTGCTGGACAGACTTATACTGTATATAATTGCATGGGCAGAGCACTGGAGAGCCTCCCAAACACGTGATGTTTATACCTCATGCTCACCCTTGCTATTTTTAAATATTGCTACTTTATGCTGCATTTTCAAAGCTTCCCCCTGACACCTCATGCAGTTCGGAGTGTTCTCACCTGTTTACAACACCGCTGAGTGCTGGCAAATTCAAAACAAAAACATCTGATAAAAATCAAATATTACATTGCTAACTGCAAAGTTCATTTCCCCTCAGAAGTCCTTCTTTAATTATAAAACCCGCATAACCCATTTCCTTTGGTGTGCAGAAAGGTGTGTAATTAAACTATCAGCATAATACCTTTCTACATGTAAAACCTGCACTTATGAACTTTAACTGCTGAATAAAAACTCCTATTACATGACCATTAAGTATTATGAATAAAGCAAGTCATTGTAGTACTTGATTAATTTTTATGCACTAACCATTGTGTTCAGCACAAATTTGGTTTCCGTAGGTGTCCTCTCTCTCGGCTGTCCCAGTGGCTCAGCCATCTTCAGCCCGCTCGAAGGCTGTGCTGCATCTCTCCATGCTTTTCGCTCGGCCACGGCCATCCCCAAGGCTACGTGTCCTTTCTGTGGTCATCACGGAGGAGGAATGGGCTTCGCTCTGTTTCTGTGATATCTCCATCACGGCATGACCGGGGAAGGGGGCACAGGCACAGGGCGGCTGCGGGGAGGACGAGGTCCCCTCCAAGGGAGAACTGCTCCGTGCAGGGCTGAGCCCCGACTCACTCATCTCACCTCTGGGTGGGCTGGGGAATTACCCTCAGCTGGGTATGATTTAACTAACAAGGGAAATCTGATTTGGTCATCTTTGATGCCGATGTGTCAGCAGACCCTCGGAGGAGAACCTCTCAGTGCTGCTCGTGCCTTCTGTTTTATAGGATCCCAGAAGCTTTGCCTTATACGTGTTACCTACAGCCCTGGTCCTCCCAGAAATGTGTCCTCCACATATCAGCATCTTGCCAAGTGAAGCGGGAAGGCAAAAATAAATATCCCAGCTAAAACCCACAACTCCAAAATCTTAATTGACAGCGAGGCAGAGCATGCCAAGATGCTGAGGAGGATTATATGGCGTTGGTCCTGGCTGCCAAGGAGCCCGCACTCAGCAGCCAAGAGGGCATCTCCCATCCTGAACGCGCGAACGTTCAGGTCCCCAAGCCATTATTCATCAATTCCTTGCAGCCATGTTCCCATATGCTGCGTGATGATTATGTTGAGGCTGATCTTTGAAGTCTGGAGTCAGGAAGTTTAGCTTAGTTATAATCAATAGCATTTCCAGCTCTTGGAAATCTGCGCTAACCACTCAAGGCAGCCAGTCTGCATTATGTCCTTGTCATATGTATATATTTGCATGTTCATTAGCCATGTAGTAGCACAGCTGTATGTGGTTTCATTTAGCTTTTAATTATCTTCTTTGGGTTGGTGTTTTCATCTCCACCAGACTTAGCAAAGAAAAGAAAATTACTTAGGCAAAATAAATGCTGCTGAGCAGATCTGGGGCAAGGAGCACTATTTCCTTGTGCATCCTACTGTTCCGTTGCAAAAGAGACGTTTGGTACAAAAGTTCCAACAAATTAATAATAAATCTGTCTCTTCATTTCCCCCATCATATGCTTATCTTATTCAGGTGGCTGTGGGTGTAATTTTTCATTTGCAGCAGGTGGTTGTTTACATATTAGATAAACTCCATCCTTACAATCCTTGGCATGGATGTTTGTATTTGCTCCAACAGCTGCTGTTCCAGCGCTCACTCACACACAGATCAAGGCATCCTCCTCTTTTGATGGAAATGACTCATAGCTCGGATGAGCTGAAACAAAAATACCATGCTCAGCTGCAGACACCTGCATTCATACACTGGGTTTAAAAGTTAGGATGTGGGTTCTAGCTAATTTTATTCTCTTCAGGTTCTTATACAACACCCTTTATTTTGGTTTCTGAGAAATTTCCATTAGTAAGAACAAAACAAGGTGACTAACATCTGCGTTGAACTTTCTTCTCCTTTTGTCCCACACCCCCCCCGCAATGCACAAAGAGAAAAAAATCGTGTGATTTATTTCTTTCACCTCAATTACTTGTAACAAGTCCAGCCCTAACGCACTCCGCTTTGTTTCACTGCCTTGCAGGGTCAAAGGCTCAGGGGTCATCTTTGGTTTAGCGAGCGGTGAGGTTATCTATCTGCAGCTTTACTACTGTGCAGCCTGAACCGGGGTGTGATGCTGGGGTGTCACCCCCCCCAGTATAGTCTCCTGTCCCTCATGCAGAGCATCAAGGCCCAGAAGAAGCGTTGGTGGAGAGGCCAATCTTATTTCACAGCAGTGACAATGAGAACTGAGCTTTTAAATACGTGCTGACTTACTTAAAAGCAGTCGTGGAGCAGAATGGTGCTGGCTGTCTCCAGAAGGGTGCTGCGGGAGCGGTGCTTAAGCAAAACGCAGCCAAGTACCCCTAGCACCTCCAGGATCAGGGCAACTGTCTCAGCACAGCTGTCTCTGAAATTAGAGATTTTTTTTCTTTTTTCTCTTACAAACATAGTGTAGTAGGAACACAGAAGTGACAAAAACCTGGAAGCCCTCAACTGCTGGCTAACTCATGGGTGGGTGGGCTTCTCCTTGGCTAATGGAGGATGTCACTGGGATTCACTGGGGAAATACAATGCCTGCCTGTTTGGTTTGCTGATCAGCTTCTGCTCCTTAAAAGAGCTTCTTAAATCAGCTCGGGGTGAAAGTCACCACTGGTTAGAAAGTGCCCACTAGTACAGATATATTGGTTTACCTTCATCCTTACCGTAGGTGATGTCTAACAGCCTCTCACTGTTGAGCAGAGCACGTATCTGGTTGATAAGCTAAAACGAGCCCCACCTGGCTCCTTCAGTGGTGGTGACTGGCATTTTACTGCCCCTGACATTTTTTTTTCTTCTTTGTTAAAGGAACGGGTCATATTCAGTGCTGGTGCAAGAAGGCACAATTTAACTGGAGCCAATGGTACTGTTTTCCTGTTACACCAATGGTTTATTTGGAGAAGAATTCCCAAGTGTCTGTTGGGGAATTGGAGCCAGGCTGTGGGAGCAGATGGTGTCTTATCAAAGGGCGATAATTGTTCATGAATTAGACTCCTCTGCATCACCTTCCTCGCACAGACCCAGAGTAATGGCTAGAGCAGGCCCCGTCTTCTCTGCTTGCCATTGCAGGAGCTCTCCTGTAGCAGGGGAAATATATTTTTATAGTTTGCTTACCTTGACACTTCAAACATTTCCCAGCAAGCTGAAGGTGTAATTAAATGACATGCCAGATGCCAGTGTGCGTTGTATTATACCAGCTCTCAGCTGGGCTAGCGAAAGGGAATGAATGGAGCCTTAAGACAGCTCTCCTATAGATAGTTATTATCTCTTTTCAATAAAGAATGGGTAAGGTTGAGCAGAATGTCAGTAAACCTGTAATTTTCTAGCCTTTCAGTTACCTCTGTTCTTCTGATCCACCAGTGATGTGAAGTTTTGTTGTACTTTGTTCCGTCAATTATGGCATCTCTCCAAGAAGGCGGCAGGCTCTTGTGTCACATATGCATATTTATGATAAGGTATGTTCTGATCTTCCTGTTGTGCCTGAAACCAGGTGTTCTGGGCCTTTTGAGGTGGGTGTGCAGCACGGCCTGTTCAGGGCAACGAAGCTTTTGGGGCAAAGCTTCTTAGCTGTAGGCTGAAAAAGCAAAAGCTTGCTGGGAAGATGACAGCAAGGTTTCATAACTTCAAATTTTAAGGAATTAAACTATTTTTGTAACTTTAATAATAGGATTTCTAGAACATATTTGCTTATTTCATTGTATCTGCTACCTCAGAGTATGGATCTGGTGTATCTCTTGGCTGTCACCCTGAGGTTTTAGAGCGTTGGGTTTTCAGCTTTGCAGGACACTGGCCCAGTTCTCGGGGAGACAAGATGTTGGCTGTCACAAGACAAACTTGCCAGTGAGATTTATTTACTTACTTGGAAGAGGAAATGTTATTTTAATAATCCAGCCAGCACGGGAGTGGAGGAGTTGGACATTCTCATCGCTGGTCTGAAGAAGGGTTTTGCTGTAGCATCTCGTGATCCTCTCTCTGCTGGCAAAGTGTGCTCTGCATGGAGGGTAGGTGACCGAGAAGGACAGAACTGCAGGAGCAAGGACTGTTTTCTTCTGTCCCTTGGAAAACCCAACCCTTGATAACTCTTCATCTAGGTATTTATATTTATCAAGAGCATGGGAGTCACGCTGGTTTAATACCAGCATTTTTAATGGGTTGATGACTTCTTGCCGTCTGGAGAGTCAGTGACACTGGCCAGCCCCAGTTCGAGCTGAACTAGAGCACTAAATCCACCACCAGCCGACAAGGCTCTCCTCTGCTTTTTGGGGGCGAGACGTTTCAGTTGACAGAAGAAAGCAACAGCCTGAAACTTTCACATGCTGTCAGTTCAGCGTGTGCAGGGCACTTCTTCAGAAGTGAGGCGTGCTCATAATTAAAGATTAATTTACGAGCACTAAAACCAAAGCGTTCCTCAAAGTCTACTGTCAACAGACATGCTCCCTTTCAGTGACATTTGCATTTCTAATTGGGACTGCTTATTACCAGAAAGTCTCTGCAGCTGAGATTTAATTTTATATGTTTGCTGGTTGTCCTCTTAAACCAGTGCTCTGCAACTGATATTACCTAGGCTGGCTTGCAGTGTGTGTGCCTGCGAGTGGGCACAATTTCACCCTACCAGATGGGCATGAGCATATGCATGCACGGGAAGCCACGATGTGCATCAAGAAGACGGCTTGTCAGCGAGAAATGTTGAAAAGGTCAGTCCATATAGAGAAGCCAGATGTGTAGAGGAGCAAGATCAGAAATGGAGAAGGCCAACTCTCTGCTTTTGTGCTGTGATTAATGTCTTCTCCGTTCTCTCAAACTGTGATATTTCTACTTCAGAAGATAAGTTCAGACTCTTACAAATCTTAACGGAGATGTGAATCACTTCCCTTCTCTAATTTACCGATTGATTTTTTTTCTTTTGTCCTTGAAGGACTGATATTAAGAAATCTGTTTAACAAGTTATAGTACACCGTTTAGTCCCCTAGTCATCAGAAACTGTAAATAAGTGGGCTTCTATGACATGGCACTCCCCATCCCTGTATGTCCCGCTTTAGTGCAGGGATCGAAACCCCAGAGGGCAAAGTCCTGTACACACACTGTGAGAGAGACGGTGCCTGCCCAGCAGAGCTTGCTGCTGGAATAAGCAGGAGAGAAAGGAAATATTATTATTCCTCTTTAACAGATGGGAAACCAAGGCGCAGAGAGTTGAAGAGGCTTGCCAAAAGTCAGACAGAAATCTGAAAACAGCCAGGAACCGAATCCAGGTCTGCTGAGACTCAGGCCAGTGCCTTAATCACTCGTCTCTTCATAGATTTTATTTCTGCAGTTAATTGAGTTATTCACTAGGACAAACTATGAAATTTCTGCCTCTAGCTATAGTGCCGGTGCTCCTATATCCTCTTCTACCCCACACGTAATTCCTTTCTGTTTTTTCCCCCGTACGTGTCAAGCAGCCTCTCTCGTCCTCCTACTGCTTAGGAAGGTGCTCTGCAAAGCTCTGCCATCATTTCTGTACTCCAGCTCTGACCTTCCTCACAAATAAATTCCTTTCTTCTTTTCCAACCTCGATCTGATTTGCCCACAGCCTTGTGATAATTCACGTCTGGTGCTGAAAGCACCATAGCGGTCTATAGAGCCTTCACGTGGCTGCTGTGAATAACAGCCTAATTGAGATGCTCGCTCCCCTGGGAAGGAAGAATTTGTGGGTACCACCACGGTCCCACCCCACAGGCATCCCAGCCCAAAGCCTGGCTGCAAACCCTGGCACAACATTCCATACCGGAGAAGTTCAGGGCGTAAGCAAAGAGCTTATGCAAATCCTCTCCTATCCATCACGGAAGGGAGTCCTTCATACTTCAGAAACGATGGGAGAAACAATCTATCGATATTCTGTAATGAGCATAAATGCCCTTTATAAATTGTTTCCCTTTTATTGACTCTAAAGCAAATGTAGCCGTGAATGCTGTACATTAATACATTTTATACCTTCTAATGGTTTGATGGCCTCATATATCCAGTAACGCTGAGAATAATCATTAGATTGTAAGGAGTGCAAAATATGTTTTATCACTTGAAAATGGAATTCCTTCTTGAAAGGTAAAACCAGTGGTAGATCATTGATTTGAAAGGTCAGGGTTAAAAAGCTTATTAACGACTGGGTTAAGCTCTAGTAAAATTCTTTGTTTTACTCAGCTGTATGAAGCATTTAGCTAAGTGAGACTCTTCATTAGGACATTAGTGCTTTTATACTAGCTGTGTAAGGTAAAAATCAGTAATTTCCAGCTTACGTTCAGGAAAAAATGCATTGCAAGTGGCACATACTCCAAAAAAAACCACTGAGCGACACGTGGCCGTGGGTACGATGGGAGACGACTGCTGCAGAGCCGGGGGGCAGCCGGTGTGCGCAATCCCTGCCTCTCCCTGTCCTGTGCTGGGGACCCCTGAGCAAGCGTTGGCCAAGCAGATATATCACGTAGAGCAGCAGACTGCTTGGTAGAAATACTAGCTTGGGTCCCAGAAGCCATATAGTTATGTCAGGATGCCACAGCGCTGAGTTAATTAGCCCCGACTCCCTACAGGGCTTTAGATTAGCTAAAGCACCAAGTTCACGGGGCTGCAATGCTTCCCGCCTCCGAGATGGGGAGTTTCTGCCGAGGGAAATATCTGTGCGTCCCTCTCACCAGATCCCGACCAGACACGTGAGTCACGGCACGTGGAGAAAGGCTCTGTATTTTGGGTACACCAACGGTACCGACTCCAGCTCCTCGTTATCGCCCTACATCCATCCCAGCCGTCATAGGAACAGTCAGCCAGCCCAGAAGCGAGGCAGAGTGGGACCATGGCGTGGGATGCTGCTCACTGAGAGCGATGGGACTTGTTTGAGGTCACACACGAAATTTGGGGCAGGGGCACAACTTGTACTGCTGAAAGAGCAACCTCTGGCTGTCCTTTCCAGCCAACCCACAGGCCTGCTGTGCTGGTGGACCTAGAAAAAAGAAGTGAGTTTATGAATTGCTTCCTCAAAGTGAAAACTGTCTCAAGGCATCATGGTATTGCAAGGCACACATGAACGTAAGTCTTCAAGTCATATGAAAACAAGAAAGGTGGTTACCCAGCAGCGCGCTGCACTGACCCTGTCCACTTGCCAAAAAGAAGAGGAAAAAATTTGAAAGAATTGTTGTTTGTGAGGGGGTTTCTTCTTTTCTCAGCCACTGTCTCTTCAGGGGCCTGAAGAGATCGAGCGTGGATGTGATGTGGGAGCACAGAAAAGAGGGATCAGCCACCTAAATGTAGCACTGCCATAAACAAGAGCAGATATTTTAATCCGGTGCCATAATGCAGCTGCTGGTTAAAAAAAAAAAAAAAGTCAATATGTCAGAAGTGATGTAAAATAATTTCACACAGCTTAGTTTTACTTTATTATTTTACTAATGTAAGGAATGATTGTTTTGTTAATGTAACGCATTGCAGGAGACGACACTAGGGTGAAGTGCCTCTCTGTCGCCCCGATGAGCGGCAGCACGGCAGGAAAGGCAGCGCCGGCACGATGCTCCCAGCTCCCTTCTGATGCTGCAAACGCTAATACATTGCTGGGGGAATAACCAGACACTGTCACGCAGGCACGGCCACGTGCTGACCATCAACTTGGGGCACTTTCATCTGTGTGACATGGAAATCTTCTCCTCTTCCTCAGTCCCTCTTTGCTTGGTTGTGTGCTAGCTTTTTTTAAACTTTGTTTATTTTTAGCACTTTGAAAAATTCATGCTGTTTTCAAAAAGATCCTTAATGTTTGTCCTCAGCATCTGCTACCTGTTTCTAACAAAAAAGAGAGACCTAAAACTCTGTCATGCTGTATTAAGAAGCTTTTTAATGTTTTTAATGGAACAAAATAACAATACAGAATATAATACCCATAGCATGTACTTGGTGCAGTGTAATTGCTCTGGGATACTGAATCCTTTTCATATAAAGCAGCCATACCAACCCAACCATCGGAACAACTTTAATATTTTACAGTGAAATTAAATTGCAGATTAAAACAGATGGTTCAAACATTTCATTACAAGCCGTGGTGCTTATTTGCTGACCATTGGCTGGTATATGTAAACATATAAAAAGCAAAAGAGCCCTTGGATACAAACCATACTCTCCCTTAGCTTTTCATTCATGGTTACAGCATGGTTATGAATGTTATGGATCCAGACAGGGTCTTTAAAGGTGCTGAATTCAATTTACTTTTGCCAATGAAAGGAAGAGGTCATGGAAAGTGCAGAATGGGTGGGAAGAATACAGGGGGTTTGTTAACTGTCCTGCCAATGCATTTCGGTTCGCAGCTCGGCGGGTCAGAAGCCTTCTGCATCCTTATGGCACAGAAACCCAGCGCCAGCCTCGGCCGTCCTGGGACCGGCTGCCCCCGCACGGTTCCGCTCCTCATCCTCGGCTTGTGGCTGCGGGAGAAGGTGCTGTGGGTCCCTGTGTTCCAGGCCAACCCATCCCTGTGTTTTCATTGCTGACTTCGGAGGCCTCTGGTTCGACAGCCTACTTGAAAACCCTTTAAAAGAGCTCGAGCTGTAGATTGCTGGTGCTTCCTTATGCCTTCGTTTGCTTCTCCGGCCAAAGGGACCAGTACCTATTGCACATGGAGGCAGAGAGGTTTAATTAGATGTTTGCAAAGTACTTTGAAGTCACAGGATGAAAAAATGCTGCCTAACTGCAAAGGGTGAACATCTGGAGTAAGGAAGAAGACCATAGTTGAGCAGTACCTCTATGGGGGTGTGTGTGTACCGGTATGTGTTTTGGCAAACTGAACGGGCAGAGAAAAGCCAAAGGTTGACGCTGCTCCCAGCCCAGTCCTGTCCGTACGGGCAGGACAGGGTGGGCAGCTCGCGCGGTGGGACAGAGAGGGCACTGCTGTCAGCCCGTCGAACAAGCTGTCCTCACTGAATGAGTTAACTCTGCATTGAGACGTATTAAATAAAACCTCACAATTACAGCAAGTATTTCCCCATGTTTCCAATGTACCAGCTGCACTCAGCAATGTTGCCCCAGGTATTTCATTTTTCAGATATTGTCAAACAAACAGAATTCTACTCTAAAAATAATTACGAACAAATCTATAAACGTATTTAGCTTTGGCAGAACTGAAATGAATAGATGTTTCTTAAAAGTGTAAATGCTGTGCCTTCAGACATTTTCCATGCCGGTTAGTGCTGGGTTAGTGAAAGTGTAGGGACTTCAGGGAGTCAAAACTTCATTCGGCACGTCTCCGTAGGCAGCACGGTGAGCCAAGGATATTCTGCTTTACCGCTGCTTCATGGTGCAGTAACATCATGAAGCAGTAGCATCATGAAGCAATATTAGCACCTAGGGAGAACACAGTATGAGCATTACAACCTTGGGTAGGGATTAGGAAAGAACCCATTTCCCCTTTGCTGTTGGTGTGTCCAGCAATCCCAGTCAGCATCTCTGTCCCAAAGAGTCAAGCTGGGCTCATGGTGCTGAAAGGACTGGAAAATAAATTTGAGTTCTCACAGCTTTAGGGAAAAAATTAAAGCTATGGTGCTAAAAGTCTTGTTAAGCTCTTGGAGAGCTGCAAAGAAATGGGGAGAAAGGTTCTGGGGATAGACACGCTCAGCAAAGCAAACAGAAATCATTGTTAAAATCTGCCTTCTCTCTCCCAGTTTAGTGGTGGAGCCTCTGGTGGCTTTTGTGTAGTTAAGATTCGACCAGAACTTCCAGCTACTGGGGCAATATCTTCATTTCCTGACTGGTACATCACTGGGGGCTTCCTGGGAGCCCTGGTTACAGTACTGTGAGCTGCTCCACAGTCGCTCGTCTAGTCCGTATTACCCCGGGCCTCAGAAATAATGGACATCAATCATACAGGAGAGTGCAGGGCCTCATTTCCTGCACGGGGGCTCAAATCTTGAAACAACGACATGCAAAGACGCATTGAGAGGTGTCCACATCTGCTTCACCATTTAAACCTTAAACCTTAGTCCTACGAGGGCTTTAAGAAAACGAGCATCCAAAGAGGAAAGTACAGGGGAAGGCATTAGATGTAGAGGATCACCTTTTTGTGACACTGTTCTTTTAGGATCATAGCTGCATCTTCAGACACATAATCCTTGATCATTTTGTGTTAGAGCTATCATGCAGAAGAGTTAGCTCATATAATAGCATATTGTTGACAACAAACTAGAAGAGCCATTTAAAAAAAAATAATCTTACAATGCATGCTTAAAAGTGTAAAAAAAAAAAAAAAGAATTGTATTTTTAAAATCAGTATTTATCAATAGTCCTGGCTATAACTGGGGATTCACAGCATGGATGCTGAAAGAATGGAGACAGCATGGTAATGAAAAAAGCATATCCATCATCAACAATACAATACTTACTGTGACCTAAGGTCAGGTTTGTACAGTTACACCAGATGTTAGATTTCAGCCATTCTTTGAAATGAAGAAACACAATGGTTACTATTCCTGTAGTGTTGTGGATTTCATTAAACAACAGGTTTATCTTTCAGCTTTAAAATGTAGAGCAAGATTAGGATATTCTAACATTTAGGTTTCAGAAAGATCCAGTAAGCATAATGTAAAGTAGGGCTGGCACTGTAAAAAAAAAAAAATTACTGTTTTGAATGCAACAGCCGGCTCTTTCCGGTGGCAGAATTCAGAGACGGTAATGCAAAGGCTGAAAGAAGCAGATACAGTAAATAGCTGTAACGGCGTAGCTGTTTCTAAAGCAGCCCAGGAAAGGGTGTGCGTGGCCCCCGGGGGACGCGCTGCCCCATGGCACTGGGGAGAGCAGATGTGTCTTTGAACAGGGCTCGCTGCTCTCCGTGCTTCAGCTTTCTTCCTCTTTTCTTCCTTCTCCAGCGATAACAGAGGAGTGGGGCCATCATTAGAGGAGCCTAGCCTAAAAGGTGGTTGGAATTGCTTAGGATTTCCTTTGGCCATCCCCTCTGAACTAGACTGCTACAGCCCCGGCTGCTCCCCTCACCTCTGAGCTCAGCCCGTTTCTCCAAATACGAGACAGGCCCTTGCAACACCGGCCTCTCTTACACCTTATTTGCTTTATTTAAGGTCCCTTAGCAGTCACTGTGGTTTTATATATAATTGTGTATATAATTTATTAGGTACATATATACACCCATTTTTATATATAAATATAGTATGTCATATATTATATATTAAAAATGTCGTATTGTATATGCACACACAGATACACACATATCCATAGCCTTAAGAAATGACTGCCACTCTAAAATTATATTCTCATTCATTATTATTAATCGGGAATACTTAAATTCTCAGGCTGAATAGAAGAGATCAAAGACAGGCTTGTAGTAGTTACAAAGAAGCCTTTCAATTTTCTTGCCCTCTGTTTTCTTCGCCCCAGAACTTTGTGTTGCTTGTAAACAGTCCCTGTTTTGGACAAAGCAGGTAAGGCAGAGGAGCAAGGTCCATGTCCTGAATTATTTCATTAAAAATTAAAGCTTTATAAAAGTGTACACATTTCATTAACTTTGCATTGCAGGCTTTGCAAATATTCTAAGGGATGCTAATCTCCTGGCTTTAATTAGATTGAAGGTCTCTTGCAAAGGCTATCATTTTAATATAAAATGAGCGATCTTTTAAGCTTTGTGAATTAGAAAACAAGAACTCCCATTTTTGATCAACAGTTATACACTGAAACAAAAGAGCTTTGGATTTTTGCAGAAAGTTAAGGTTTTTGCACTACCTGACATGCAATTGCAAAAGCCAGGCAGTATCCACGTTCTTCCCATCCATCTAGGGATATGTTGCACATATACATATATGTGTGTGTCTGTACACACACGTGCACACATACACAGACACATACACACGCCCTGACAGCTTACACCTCCTTTACGCTGTGCACAGCACGCTACAGTCCTAATCCTGATTCCACCCCAATACTTCCACTAGATCAAGGTCTTACTGGCCCATTGGCCCTCTCTTTCTTGCTCTAATGACCTTCTGTGTGATATTAAGTTGACTTTCAGCAAAACTTGCCCGAAGTGACCCAAGAGGGACAGTTACGGAGGTGCGAGGAGCAGGGCAGAACCTGGGGGTGCTGCCTGCGGGACCCCCAGCCTGGGTGCCCCGGCCGTGAGCGTGGGACAGCGTCTCAGCCCAGCACCGACCGCGTCTTCCTTGCCAGGGACTGCGCTGAACTCTTAAATCTGCAGTTTTCGCCTGCCCCTGTTCTCCTGCTATTATCCCCTGCTAGGAGATGAATTTTTATATTTCTGACCAAGATCCAATCTTCTTTCCCTTATCAAACATAATGGAAAATGCTGTAGTTACAGAATAACAAACTCGCCTCCTGGATAAATGTCAATCTATTTTTAAGTGCACGATCAGCTCGGGAGCTGCCTGTGACAGCGTATCACTTCATGCCAACGTGGTGCCCCTTCACTTCTTATTTCGCTCGCCTCCAGCCCCCTGCGTTTGGTACCACATTGCCTCGATCATCGCCCCTTTTCCCTCTTCCAGCTGGTTCCCCTCCATATGCAAAGGGCCTGATCCTGCCTGCTCCCACGTTAGCTCTGGCACAAAGTGAGCTGGTGCGATGGGAATCAGGCGTAGAGCTGCAGCAGTATCTCCAACCTAGGTACCTGGATACTACTAGTTTTACGTGCCAAGTGTTTCTCTTTCAGACTTAAGCCCTGTTCAGTTAACATTCAGCTACATTCATATAAGTCTAGAAATTGCTTGTGTAGCTGTGTAATTCAGCTTTGTGCATTTTGCTCTTGGACTTTTGGACCCATAAGCTAGTTTCAATCTATCTTACTCTGTATTTGAGGGTTGCATTTTGGAGATGGACGTATTATTCTTTATAGTCAAACACAGGGTAGGCTGCTTTATGGAATTTGAGTGCACAGAGAGATTTGCAAAAGCCCCCTTCGTTTGTCCTTGTGGGGAGCAGACCTCCAAAACCATTGCTAGCATTAGATCCAATTTGAACATCAGTTACTTAAAGAATGATTTTTTAAAATTTTTTTTTCTTTCAGTTGGTCATTTGTACCAATTTGGTGTACAGACTCTTCAAAATTAAGAGGGCTAAGCTCCAAGTACAAATTTAATTAATCAATAATTGCCATTTTTAACAATCCTGATTTATTCAAAATTGACCTCCAGAAAAGGAGCTGACTCCATTAACGTCTGCGCTTAGCTCTCTGCTGCAGCAGCTCTATCTGCTGACGGTCTTGCGGGGCAAGTTTCCTTTAAGAGAACAAAATCCTCAACTTCATTTCTCCAGTTCCCTAATTTTGATTCAGAGCCACATCTTTGTTTAAAGGTTTATGTAGATAAACCTCAATTTTGTCAATCTCAATTTTGTATAAGAAGGAGGATCAACTTCTAATTTCCAATGTTAAATCCTACGCTCTACTTTCCGCCGCAATATTCTCAAGATGACTATTCCAGGTTAGATCCCATGCTGGGTTCAACACTTAAAATAAACTAAAGTAACAGTAACTTCATTTACTCATTAAGAACATGGGCTTGCTCCGAAACTATTTGATATGCAGTGAGCTTTCAAAGTTCAGGTTAAGGTAGATAACAGCGGCATGGACAGTAACAATGACATTTGGGACTGCCCGAAATACAAATCCGGTGCTTTCCTATTGCTTAAGGACACACAGTAATACAAGTAATCTTTTGTGATAGCCTGTATATAAACCAGATATGAAAGATCTTCCCGCAGAGTGCCCAGCTGCTATGGTAATGGCATGTTGTTTCAAGCACCTAGTGAGAGGTGAAAACTCATTGGCCATCATATTTTCTTCAGCACAGTATCTATCTTAAGTATTCCTGATCCCACTGCTACATATGCTCCCAAAACAGCAGCAGAGTACCAGCACAGCAGTACTAGCCTTGGGGCTGCTGTGCTGCCAGGACGCTGCCACTTGTTCTCCTGCGAGCACTGATTCACGACCCTGCGACTGGATGGTGAGAGCCCTGAGCTATAGGAGAGCTCTGCCTATAGGAAACCCATTTCCAGTCTCATCTCTGCTGCAGACAATCAGTAAAACACAAGTATCGCGTTCCCCTTCCTAGCAGAGTGCTGCTAGAAGACAACTATTAAAGCACGCCAGCCATTCAAATATTATTAAGATTGCGAGAAATGATCATACTGGAGTAAAACTAAAGTCCCTGTAGTGCAATAACCTGTGGGGTTTGGTGCTTAGGAGAAGAGAAGGTGCAGAGATAACCGGGCTGAGGCTACGTACCCACTCCCAGTCAGCTGGAGTTAGCTCACCTCCTACTACACCTCGCTCGTCTCGTGTAAGATTGCCCTAACAAACACTTTTCCTGTACGTGCTATGACAGGTGCTGTATTTGAACAAATTTTAATAGACAGCATATTAACTCTGACGGCTTCAGATCGCCGAGGTACGTGTGTGAGTTTGCGTCTCCTGTATAAACATTCCTGACTCTCATCTGCTTTGATCAGTATCACTCACTTCTGTGATCCTTGCTCTTTCCCAGCATCGTGACAAATTTTTGGTTCCATGTCAGCAGCAACGTCTCATTGGCTGTAACGGTGGTTGAGATGGGCCAGTTCATCTCAGTATCGTACCCTGGAAGTTCAAAATTGATCTGAAGATACTGTGAAAGTTTTCAAAATGTGCATATCAAATCCTCTGTTGAACTCCAAATTTCTGAGCATCTTGTTGCCATGAATTTTTTATGATCTGGAAGACAAGGGTACATTTCTGCTACCACTGAGCAGAATGGAAGGGGATAGAGCTACAGCACACTTGGATTCCTTCCTTCTCACACTTTCACTTTAAAAATCTCTTTTGTTTAGCCATTGGACTACAAAGGAGGAAGGTTTGTGATATTACTCAGACCAAGGTAATACAGTAGAAAAATTTTATTATTCTAAACAAGGAAAATTCCCAAGGAACAGGGCTGGCGTTACACTTTTTACAGGATCTCAGAATATGACCCATATTCAATGGGACTGTTGGGTCTATTATGTTGATGCTACCCTTTTTTCCCATTTTCTTCTTTATATATATTAGAATATGTATCTGGGACCAGATCCATAGCTCAGCTCCATCAGCTTCAGTAATGTCATGCTTCCCTCTACCAGATGAAGTTCTGCCTTTAAATTTCGGAGGATGTAAGAAAATGCACTAAAAGAGCCCTAGACTACACAGTCCACTGATTCTCCTCTCTCTTCAAATTCCCTTTGCCCTAGGCTATTACCTCAATCTGCTTCTTTTGTTTCCTAGTGACTGGTATATATCTTAGATACTTAGAACAAAGAGTATTGGTTTGATCTGTGTTTAAAGCAGCATGTTCTGGAAGTTGTGCTTGCACTTGCATGATAGTTAGCATTCTGGGGTTTTTTGGGGAAAAAAGACTATTCTAATAAGTTATAACACCACAGAGAGGCTTTTCTTTCTTCTTTAGAGACAACTGCAACATGCAAACATTCTCCTGCTTAGAGGAGTGTGTGTCTATACACATGCAACCTAATCATTAGGCTCATCTTCAAACCATATGCTCCAACTCATAAATAAAGTCTATTAAGACTGAACTATTGATCAAACGTAAGGATCAGGGATTCCAGCGTCATCTCTTTCTCTGTAGGCTGCTGCCTCCACCAACTCTTATAAGTTAACATTTGAATTGGAATTAGCCCTTGTAATTACATTTATATTAATAGAATTAGAAGGCAAATGTTCTTCTGAGTTTTATCTTCAAGTGATAAACTGAATCGTCACTTCAATCTATTGCGCTTGCACAGAGATTTACTATATGTGAATCTCAAAGTAATTTTGAGATTGAAACTTGGGCAATTCTAGGGACAGACCAAGATCAAGAGACAGATTTGTCTGCTCTCAGGTGGCTGTACCCCACCAAGCTTTTCCTTTCCCAGACCCTTATTGGTTGCTCTTATTAGCCCTTTCTGTAACCCAGTCCTTGCATCAACTACTTAGTGTGTACAGAAATGTTTATATCCCTTGAGCTCGAGCCTCCTTTAGTTTCCCTTCATTTCCCTTTCTTAGAGCCTGTCCATTTGTTCTTGTGTTTGACACTAGTTTCCTGACATCTCTCCTAGCTATTCCCCTTAGAATCGTATATAAAATAATGATGTCCACCCTGAGCTTTCCTCTCTTCAAAAAGCACTGACCTAGTTTCTCTGCTTTTACAGTGGAAGTTCTCCAGTCCCATGTCAACGAGGTTGCCCTGACATATCTTAGCTCTGATAGTTATCTCTCTTTTAATAATGGCATCCTGAATGGTGATTATTTCCTCTAAATGCATCTTCATCTGTTCCCTGTAGAATATTTCCTTTTGAGTTACTTCTGATTGATCTGGTTTTGGTGGTAGGGCTACGCAAAGATAGCTCTGATCTTTCTATCCAGGGTCTGACCACAGGTGATGATGCCTGTGGACTTTGGCCAGAATTGGAGCCTTTGATAACGTATTCCCCAAACCTGTATAAAACACAGTGAAAAAAGCCATAGTTTAAATTGCTCTTTCTTATTATTAATGGAGCAGATCCTCAGCCAGAGTAGTGGGTCACTTAAGTCCTTGGATGTGTGCAGAGATGACAATATTGCCTACTAGCTACTGAATCGTTATTTTTGTACGGCATCGCTCACTTATTTTTCCTTCACTTTGCAGTACATTCTTTCTTTTCGTTATGTGCAAACTTCCCCCTTTTCCTAAGGACCTGATCCTCCACCATCAAAGTGAGGGGGAGATTTTACCTAAGCTCCTACGAGAACATCATGAAGGCCTGGCTTTTTCTTTGGGTAAGTTTTTAGTATACTTTTGTTTATTAATTTTTTTTTAAATTCCCTGCCCATACCCTCTTATTTCTCTACCTTATTTATTTATTTATGCCTCTTTTCATAGTCTTTATCCTTTCTCATTGACCTCTGACTGACAAATTGCTCTCAGGTTGTAAAAACTTCCCACCGTCACTTACTGTGATGCTGATGCAGGAGCTGGAGCCGCACTGCTGTACCTGCAGCCTGACAGCCTTTGGGTACAGCGCGTGTGCTTGCTTGTAGTTTAATGTTAGGCACGGTCCCATCGTACGTCGCTGAAACATAGCAAACTCCAGTGACTTGGGTCTCTTCAGGATATGAGTGCTGATTTGAGCTGGAATGGGCTATATGTGAAACTGCTCTCTTTTATGTATTTGAGCCATCCAGACTGGGTAAGCAATTTTTCTTTCTGATATTTACTGAAGAATTTGGTGTCCTCCATCACCTGCCTTAGTTCAGCCTCAGAAACTCCTTGCCCCAGCTGGTTGCTCTGTAAGGATCATTTCTACTGGGCTGTTCAGGGGAAATCAAGCTGACTTCTATACAGTTTGTCTAATTTTGTGTGGCAAAAAGCAACAAAACATTTGCTAATTTGCTTTGTACCTGGAGCTCCTTGCAGCAGGGGCCATCCTGCCTGGTGGGGGAGAGGGCATTGTTTTACAGGGGGATAGCTTGCACCACCTGCAATTTGATTTTTTTTCGCAAGTGTGTGCAATCCTGATTTACACTGATGTTATAATTTTTTTTTTTTCCTAAAAGTAGAATGTATTTTTCTACCAAAAATGTTCACCTGGTTGGATAGCTCTTCTGAGTGCTTTCTGTGGAATGGAGGCAGACAAAAATGGCAAAGATGTAAATAATTGATTCTGTCCCACTGAAACCTCTGGACTTGTTCCCCAAGCCAGCCTTTCATGCAGATGTATTATCTCACTGAGAATTTCTTGTCAAACTATGTTAAGTAAATAAAAGAGAGGTGAAATATCAGCAACAAAGCTAACAAATGGAGCTGAATGCTCCACTTGAAAGAACAGATCTAGCTGTTTACCATGCTAATCTGAAATGAAATGAAAATGTATGTTTTTCATCTTTTCAGACAACGATCTTCAAATACAGGTAGCTGAGGTCTTTAATAACACAGAATTTTTTTTTTTTTTTTTAAAGAAAAACCCTATTGCGGAGGTATTTTGTGTGTGTGTGGCTGGATCAGTGTAGAAACTGAAATATCTATTACTGTTGATAGTCTTACCAGTCTGAGCCCTATATCATATGCTGTTTTGATTTGCCTGGCTCATACATGCCCGCCTAACTTGCTGGTGCTAAAGAAGGGTACGCAAATACTTCTGCATGCTCGGAGGTTTACTCTCCCTTTGCCATACACCAAGCCCTGAATCCCTTCCCGTGGCTGCTCCCAGTCTGTTCCAGTGCCGTGCTGGGGGGCCGTTCAGTAGCCACCGTGAGCACCTTAAAAAATCTTGGCAGCGACCTAGCCAGATGTTAGTTGGAGTTATCAGTAGCGACTAATATTTGTTGAGTTCAAGTTAGCATTTTTGTCATACTCAGGGGGCCAGAGCCTAACTAGGTGTTATTCTTTACTTCACAGAGATTAAGCCTGATTCGCAGCTGGTTCCAGCAGCTTTCCGGAGGGAACATCCTCCCCAGACGGGCTGCACGCTGCTAATTACAAGGGAAATCCTGGCAGTGTCGAAGTCGGTGCCAAAACTTCACTGATTGCAGCGATGCCGGGATCTCACCAGATGTCTGGATTGTTTATCCGTCTGGGGGTTTCTTACCCAGGTTGTTCGCTGGCCTTGACCTTCCTCGGGAGCGACAGCTCCTCTTCCACCCCTGCAGAAGAAGGGCCGTTTCTGACGCAGCTCAGTCCCCCATCCCTACCTCTGGCTGCTTCTCGCTGACGTATCTTTGGCGTTTGCAGTTTGTTACAGCCAGAGAGGAAGAGAAGCCTCTTATCCGGCTGCGGCTGTCGGTGCTTTTCCGCTGCCTGTCACCCAGACCTGGCGCTGGGCTCTCCAGCGATCATCTGGCCTCATCTCCCAAGGGAGCACTGGTCCACGTAGCGCCCGTACATACCTACGTGGAAAGATGGCGCGAGCCGCAAGGAACTTACTTAGTAGTTAAGGAGAGACAGGAATACGAAAGTAATTTAATTTTTCATGCAAAACTCTGCTAGGAGCTACTAGACTTTCCAAAATGTATTCCAAAGAAATGCAGAGATAGATTCCCGACCGGCATTAATCAGTGCTGATTAAGTCATGGAGCTACCCAATTTCTGCCTGGTGAGTACTTTTCCTGTCATTGATTTATTGCCTTCCTTAGAAAAATAAGACCTGGGAAATAAAGAGTTCATGTAAATTTGCTCAGTTACCCAGCCAACTGTTGACTATGGTACCAGGGATAATAAATGTTCAGGGGAAATTCCTTGTGCATGTTCGTGTACTGAGGTCAAGAGCAGAGGTGTCCCGCGTGCGCTCCAAATCTTCCAGAAGCTGCAGGACGCAGCTCAGCTGCAGCAACACATGCAGGGCCTGCAAAGAGCAAAAAAGAAGACGTGTGGCCGAACAGGCTCCCTGAACATCTATGAGGCAGCGCACGTGGCCAGCGTGACGGCAGAGAGCCTGGAGCACCGCTCCCCTCGCTGGGGAGGAGGAAAATTTGCTTTTCCTTCTCAGCCTGCCATGAGAATGGCCGTGCTTATGGTTGAGATCCAATACTTGCCACCAATACTGCTATTGATAACTGGCCGCAGGATGCTGTTTCTTTCCTCTCATTCATAAGAGAACTCCTCAGTGTATATGACTTAAGGTTTGCAGGATTGTGCTGTGTGGGGAGTTATTGTTTTCCTGCAGACACATGGCATTATGTTTAAGTCACTGGATACATTAACACCACCATCTGGTTTTGTTTTTCAAATGACAGCACATTATTTGTTAAATACTTTCTACCCCATCTTCTTTAAGATATTTTAAGGATAAAGTCTGCAGAGCTGTACAGAGGACAACTCTTAATCGGGTTTATTTTTTGACTTACCAGTTTGCCAATGTTGCTTTCCAGCTCTCTTTCTTTAGAGTATTTGTTGCATATTTTCATTAACCTGATATGATGAACAACTTTCATAAATTTATGAGCTATGCAGCATGAAGAATACAGCTGCGGAAGGCCTTCTGCTAGGGACAACATGTGAGACTGTCCAAAGAGAAAATGAATGCTTTGATTTTGGGGTATCCTTTTTGTGCCACTACCAATGGATCTCGCGTCTGGAAGGAGCTTGTCACTTGGAAGAGATGTCAGATCCTTTAAAGTGTGCATCACCCACAAATTTCTGAGAACTTCTTAACACTTCCGAAAATATAGCGAAGTTATAGCTAACAAATCCATCCGTTTGCTATAATAATATGCTAAGTATAAAAAGGACCTTTGCTTTAACGTCATGGAACAAAGTGAGAGAACTCTTCAAGATACAACTGCACTGAAAGGACTTCTTCACCTATGGTCTTTAACTCTTTCTCCCTTTTGCCTGTCGAAGGCAAACAGACCATTTGTTTCTCATCCAATGACTCTCTCAGCGCAGAATGACAGTCACTTGGTGTGCCCTAAATGTGCTTTCACATGACCAGGAGAGGTGCATTTATTGCTCCGTTACCTAAACCATGCACGTGCTGACCATACATTTGCTGTATCTTTTTTTTTTTTTTTAATGAAAGCTGCATTGGTACAAACATTTGCCTATTTGCTTGCCAGTGGCACCTGTCACCAACCTCATTAAGTGACAATGAACAAGATATTTTTTTTTTTTTTCTCAAAACCAGAATATTTACATATTTCAACCCTGAGGCTCAGCCCACCCCACCCTTTACTCCAGATCTTCGCCTCTGCACCACTGCACTAAATAAATTAACAAGTTATCAACAAGACTGCCAGGCCACTACGGGCTCCCCATTACTGAGGCTGTCATTGCCACTCAGGGCTCTGCTGGAACGTGACAACTTCACAGCAGAAGGTCACTCCCCCCAGTCACTCTCTCGCTGCTGCTTGGAGGCAACCATTCTGAGAAATGATTTGTTATGGTAGAATCGGAGGCACATTTGTTAGTTAATTCATTCTGTAAAACTCAAATGAGATGAAAAACAAGCATAGATCTGACAAATGGCATTTAATTATGTCTGAGCCTAAAATTCATAATACATATTTATGCTGCCCTAAGTCATTCGCAGCCAAGGTCCCTTTTATTCTCATAACTGAGTCCAACTGCTGATATGGGAAGAGGGTGTTAGTGATGGGCTACTCCACATTCTTTCATTTCGGTGCCTCCTTCTTTCCGCCTTAACTTTCCATCCCCTGCCCTCAACAGGCCACAGGCTTTCCCCGAATTTACAGTGCGGCAGTTCTCTAGGTGTTATGGTTCCATAGCCTGTGCAAGTAGTGCAAAGAAGAGCTTATAGGTGCCTAATAGCTTTATCTTGAAAGATTAAAATGGTCTTGTTTCTAATCACAGCTGGTCTCTAACTTCTTTGTGGGCTTTTGTTCCAGGCTTGGGATGTAGGAAGATAGCAGGGAGCACTGCACAAGGGCTGTGTCCCTGGTGAGCTGGGCTACAACCTGCCACTATCAGGATAACTGGTTTTCTGCAGTGGAGGGGGACCTGCCTCTGCAGGGACACTAGGAGAAATGGTTAGTACGAGACAAATAGGAACACCTTGCACTGATGCTGCAGAGGCTTGAGAGAATGTGCAAAGCACAGGCTCCTGGGAAATGGACACTTTCACATGTGTGGCTCATTAGCACACAGAAGCTCTGACCCAGCAATATATTTACACACACTTAAGTGCACATCCAAATGGGCTAAATATACACCTGCTTCCCCCTTCAGCTGCTAGAAATCTAGAGAGTCTGCATTTGGTGTAATGTCTGAGATGTCTTTGACACAATAACATACGCTGCAACTCCGCTGAAGATGTATGTATATTTTTATAATGATTTGGTGCTGTTATTGTAAAAGCAAACTATTTTTAAAAGTTCTTCTTTCAATATGGCATAGAGTCTCCAGCCAGCATCCTGAGCAATGCCTGACTGGAGAGAGACTGAAGAGAGAAGAGTTTCCATCTTCTCTTCCCCTCCAGCTTCCTGAACCTTTGCTCGCTGCAGAGCCAGGTACATGGGAAATAATTCCTACAACCGTGAAGTCAGCCAGAGGCTTTTTCTCCTCTGCAGTGGGCTCCCACTCCAGCCTGAGCACCCCTGCCTCTTGACCTCCTCCGCCGTGAGACAGCAACCCCAAATAGCTTCAATCTGATCTCTTCAACGGGAGTCTCGGAGGAGGAGGATCTGCCCCAGTAGCTCAGGAGAGAGGCGATTTCATCGCTCACGTCTGGCTGCCATGCTACCCCTGCCTCTCTTGCTGTGTGACTATGTGCAAGCTTGGAGAGTGCTTTTCGTGCTTCTTGACATTATTGCTCTGCCGAGGCACGGGAGAGACTACCTCTCCTCCCCTCTCTCTTGGCACGTTGCCACCCAAACTCACTAGGGAGCTTCAGTTTTTTTTGTTCTCTGGTGGGAAATTTCATTTGACCCTTTCAAGTGGGACAAGAACAGATATCAGATGTGTTGACGATGAAGTGCTTTTATCTGAATTCAACAAAAGAGGTACAATGAAAAGATTGCAGCTGTTGAGCAAAAGCACTGCACCTATTAGAGAGTTCATATACATTTACAAGTGGCACATCACTGAAGGCTCTCCTCACCCTAGCAAATGTACTCCTTCCACAGAAAACTTGTTAATCTTTCCGTCAGCTCTGCATGCTTTACATACCTTTGGGAAAAACGTGGTGTTTGACTCTCTTGCCAGATCTTGCAACGATAGAAATGCTGTTAGCAGGTAAAAGCTACATGGAGGTGCTTTATCTGTCTTCTAGGTCTTCCTGATGCAGGATGGGACAGCAATTTAGAACACCAGATAACTCAGATTGTAATTAAATTCTAAGAAAGACCACCATTGCCCTATTGAATAGACATCTACTTACTTTACGCACATATTTAGATAGATAAATAGATAGAAAGGTAGGTAGATAGATAGATAGATTTCAGTTAAAAATAGAATTAATGTTTTGCTTGTTTTCACGCACACACACATAAAGTCATGCAGCTACTAAAACAATATGTCCTAAAAATTAAGGTAGCAAATCAACTCAGTCAGGAAGCAAGTAACTCAGACTTGGCAAAGGAGACTGAAAAAACCCCAGCCCCCAACGTAACTATTATCTGACATCATACAGCAACTGCACTTCATAATAAGGGCAATAAAGCATCTACTAATCAGAGAAAATCCTGATGAAATTTGGGGAAGGATATAGCTTGCAGTCAATCAATCGTGCAAAAGTAGCAATAAGCGTTTGCCCACATCCTAATGAACTGGGGACATGGGAGCGAGATCGAAAAGGAACAGCAAACACTTTGCAAGTTCACCAAGGTGGCCCAGGCACTGGGTCAACAGTATTACCTAGAAGTCAAAGAGAGCGTGACCGTCCTTGAGTAAATGCACTGTGGCAGTGCCTAGTGCGGCCGGTGAGGGCCAAGGCCCACAAGGCTGCTTTAATTAGTGCCAGTTGGATTTTCTTTAGAAACCCTCTAAAAGTCCAGTACTGCTGGAGCACAGTTCGCACTGGCTTTCCTCTCCCCATGGTCCTTGTTCAGGAAATGGAGTAAGCACCAGGCAGGCTTCAGATGTTTCGCAGCTTAGAAAGAATTCATACAGGGAGTATTCGGTTCTTAGACACTGATTTCCGAACACTTGTCTTCCACCAGGATGAGCCCCCCTGACTGCTGAAGGAGTAATTTTGCAACCACCTTTATGCAAACGTATGATAGCAAAGGGAAGATACCAGGCTGAGGACAACAGCTATGTCAGTGGATGGGTTGTTGTGCTGGGAATGATGAACCCGCTGGAAAAATAATAGTGAGCTTGACCTCGTTCCTAAAAGTCTTTGCATCTCATAACATTCATGACCTTTATATAATGTCAGTATTTGTCCCACTGACATCAATGGTTAAACTCCCCTGGATTTCATTGGCCTGAAAATTTTCCCCAAGTGGTGTTATTTCCCTTTTCTTGCTATTTACAGAATTCTCCAAACTAACTCTTTACATTTAATTTGGCCTCTGACTTACCTTATAGATGTACCGGATCCTGTCTCTTTTGTCCTGTACCTTGATTTGTTCATGTCACCGACACAAATTAGTTCTAGAGCGCTTGCAGGTAATTTCATGCTTATAATGCACCTAATTTACTTGCACAATGATGACTGCACAGCTGCACAGGATACGGAAGGTCAGAGCCCATGGGCTGCAGCAAAGGCCATCATAGTCCGTGCAAAAATTCCCACAGTGTTAAACGGATTTTGGATCTGGCCCATGTGTATTCAGCAGTGACTTTCTACTTAGCATACTGGCACAAAGGGAGTCTTTTCAGACTGTTCTTCACCAGGTTTCTTTTCTGCCTTGCAGCAGATCTACAGCAAAGCGTTGGCTCCTTGCCAGTTGAAGTAAGTCAGACCCGTGGGCTGGTTAACTCTGCTCTTGTACAACTTTTAGCCCAACGGTGTCTCACGGTGCTTCGCATGCACCAGCAATAATCACAACCGCGGCAGGATAGCAAAACGATTTCAGCATGCATTTATGTAGATTCTGTTGCTTTGCCAAGGTAACAGCAGGGCCGTATCTCGGTTTGCATTGGTGGGGACTTATGGCAATATGTGAGCTCGGGTAGATGGCAGAGCAGCTCTACTGCCTCGAGGGGACGCTGCAATGAGCTGAGAGGCAGCGTCAGCTCAGTCTGGTTGTTTAATAGCAACCCTGGCTACTGTTGCAGGATTTGGGCTGGTGCTGGGAGGTGAGTTTCTTACTGCAAAGCCCCGTTGCTGGAAAGGCGGGAGGACGGTAAGGGATGCAATCGCCAAGGGAACTGTTAACGGGTTCCCCAGCCTTTCTACACCTTTCACATCCAGTCTACGTGCAACTTGGGTCCTTCTCCATAAAGGAACTGCTCTTGCACTAATGGGAAATGAGTTGCTTGTGGTCTTGATCCAGTTCACATTGTGGACTGGTATCAGCATCGCAAAAATCCCATCTCTCATACACAGTAATATCACAAATATCAGAGTAAATCAGTGCAGAGATTCCTGAGCCCTAGAGGTAGTTCTGTTCTCTGTGGTGATCAAAGCATGCTGATGTCTGCAAAGCAGCATGGCCTCAGCCTTGCACTGGGTTTCTGCAGAGAAATATGGAGCTCCTGTCCAGAGGGAGCATCTCTGGCTCCTTTTTGAAGCCTCGCATTCATTTACAAAGTAAGGATTACACCTGACAAACAATAATCATTAGGATTTAACTAATAATTTCTTCCTAGCACCTCGTCTTTTAGTGAAGTCTCAAAAATTTAATTTACATCCTTACACATCCAAGCAACAGATCTCTAGTTAGACTAAATCAGGGTATTTTATATTACTGATTTAGTGGATGTAACTTCTAAGCAACAACCAGAACATGTGCATTACTTGATTTAGCTTTTCCTCTCTGCCGACCCTAGTCTATCTTCAAGGTCTTGAAAACTGTTACAAAATTCAGATGAAGAATGGAGAACTAGGACCCACTTGGTCCAAACCCACACGTCCCCTGCCCCCAGGACATTAGAGGATGCCTTTCTTACCTTGCTACCTTCCAAGTCTGGAGCTCTTGGTGCACAGACGTAGCTCGACGTCTGAGGTTCAGAGCATTTTCATGGACAAGAGGTGTCATTCAGCAAAGCCTGCGGCCAAACCGTGAAAGTTTTTCATTGACTTCAATGAATTCAACATTTACTCTGCACTGATGAATGAAGTAAATGTTCAGCTAATTACTTTTACATCATGCAGTTCTAGTCTTAATATTAAACCATTGCTTCATTCTCTGTTCCTGTGCCCTTACCAAATAGTAGTAGATTATTTTATGGGATAACCTCATTTTCCTTCCCTTCTTCCGGTGCCTTTCAAGCAAGTGCCTTCTAAGGCAGACCTGGAGTTGGCAGAAAAAAAAATCAGGCACAACCAATGAGCAAGACCTAGTTAGAGCAATCAGTGATTTGAGGCTCCCTCCTCATCCCAAGTGGCTCTGGCAGTTTCCTTTTATTCTTTAACATTGTTCATATTATTTACACAGCTGCTGCAGTAACTTTTTCTTGTTATATATTTATTTATTTCTTCCTAGTGTGGTTTTTTTTTAATATTAACTTTCTCCCTTTAGATTTTAGAACAGCATCAGTTTATGTTTACTGCCTCAAAGAATGATTTGCTTGTAATTAAAACCACAAATCTAACAGTGCCTAAATGTAAGAGTGACCTGTGTTTATGAAGGGCACACAGGGGCAGGTTTTGAAAGCTGAACTACATCATTTCAAGATCCATAATCAGTTTTTAGGGGTTTTCTATTACTATTATTTCAAGGTCCAGGTGTCTAAAACAGTATCATTTTTCTCACTTGCTTTTGCTAGGTGGTTTAAAAAAAAAAAAAAGTATTAATGCAGCTGTACAGATTATAGCTGTGTGTGACTGCCCACTGGATTTACATGCGCAATTACCCCAACAGCATACAACCCTCAGAGACTCGCACATGCAAAAAGCCTGTTAGCTGTAAAATTGTTGGCACGGATGCTCCATTTCCAAATGCAGTCACACTGAATATGCATATACATTAGGTGCAGAAGCACACACATTTTTGAAACTGGAGGCCTCAGTATGAACCTAAAGAAGAAAAGACAAATGCTTCGAAGGAGGGCTTTAGGTCAAATTCAGTTAGCAAGCATAAATCTGCTGGATTGTACTCATGTGCCTTATACCAATGTAACTCATTTTCTTCAATTAAATGTGGGAAAACCCTGTGGATTTATAGTTTTCTTATTTCTGCCTTTACATGTTTTGTGTGTTTATAATCTTGTTGAATTTTCCCTTTCTGATTCTAATAGATTAAAAACAGCCCAATGTAATTTTTATCCAAAACTTCTAGGCACCTTAACAGGAAAAAAAAGAGCTTCTGAGTACTAACATGTTTGAAAATCAGGCAACCGAAGATGGTAAACATAGACTTAGGTGTCTGAATTTAGGCACCTATTTTTTAAAACTTTGGCTTAGAAAATAAAGTATCTGAATGTATATAGATAAAATAAATCACCAGTCACTTTTATTACACGTATGTTTATATAAAGACCTTAGAACACGTTTTTAAAATGTAAACGTTCCTTAGTATGTTTAACTATGTGTCTAAAGAAGATGTAGGACAGAAAGAAAACAAAAGTTTGACAAATGTTTCTGATCAATCCTGAAGAAATCAATAGGAACTCACTCACAGCATGATTTCATTTAACTTTCCATGCTAGGAATAGTAACCTGGCTTTCTGTTAAAGCTAAAGCATTCATACTTCTTAGTGATTTAATTCTCATGTCAACATATATCAGGCAGGCAGAGAATGGCTTGGAGATTGGGAGGGGAAGGAGGAGCAAATGGAAACATGCGGAAATTGTATGGACTGAGTTGTATGGTTGGGTGACTTTGTTTCACCAAATCTAGTTTTTAATAGAAAATGGGGGTTTCATTAAGATGCATGCTTCTCTTCCCCTTTGAGGAAGCAGAAAGTGTCTGTTTCTCAAACAGTATTTTATTGCTTATTTGAAAAATACCTAACACCTGAAAACTGGAACAACTTGGTAGAGAAAAGAGAGAAAAGCCATCGAATCCCAACTACTGCCTTGGTACCTTGGTGGGAGCCACAGCCTGGGTGCCTGATGCCTCCTGCCCCTGCAGCCGCGCCATGCACCCCGCAGCGCCCAGAAATTCTGTATGTCCATCTTGCACACTCTTAATGTGCTGCTGTAAAACAAGAAAAGGGGAGACAAGCCCAGAGAGCAAGAGGCTCAAGGCATGCAACCGTACTTCTTGTGAATGAGTTTGATTTTTTTTTGGCCAAAAAGGAAAGTATTTTGGCCCATAACTCAAATATCTCAACAGAGGATTTTGTTTTGGAAATGTCTTCAGGTTTTCTGCAAAAAGTCAAAGCCTTCAGTGAAGAAAGCCACCACTTCCCACCTCCCAAGCATGGTAAAACTGTTAGCACTGCAAGCTCCTATGGCGAACTTACTTCTGCTCCCTTAGCAGACCAGAACCTTACATGGTGTATGGAAACCAATGGAGCATTCAAACCCAGAGAACATCTGGTTTACAAGATTTTCTTCTTGTTTGTTCATGTTTGTGCTCCTGGAAGCGTGTGCATTTGGGTCCATAAGTGTATGCGCATGTGCATGTATGTCTGTTCTTACTTACTCTAAATATAAACTGTTTTCTGAAAGGACATTATTCATACTTAGATGAAAGAGCGCTATCCTTCATAGAAGTTTGGATCAAAACCCGAGCTTGACACAGAGTGCCATATTGGACTAAACCTAAGTGTGGAAACAATGTTCTCCAAATACTGAGAGAGTCCAAGCTCGGATTGGTCCATTGCAAGGAAAGTTATGGATAATAAAAAAGATCCCAGCTTTGCTGCTTCATTGAATCTCCAGTCATATATAAAGCAGATGTCCTTTTTACAATATGCAATGTGTAGGCTAAGAAACTGCATCAGCTAGTGACATCTGAGAGTGACATTGCTTTGAAATACACCTTTTTATCTTGTGTACACACAAAATTATGTGCGCGCGCACACACACAGTCTATATGGCTTAAACAGAATGATTTATTATGAATTTTTCCATCAGCATCCAGATTTGACTGACCGTGGAATTCATACAGAACAGATGAAAAATGTGTTACTTTTAGGCTAAACTGATGAGTGAGTCTGCAAAAGGAAACACCACAAAATCCAGTTTCAGTCCAACAAGCTGAAGAGGCTCTATTATTATGATCTTTATTTTTCGTTATTTTTGTGGGCAAGGTATGAAGCAAAATAGCTATGTCTGTTTAGCTGCCTGAACAATAGAAAAGTTTATGCAGCTCTTGAGCTGAAATGTTTCTGACAGTTTTCAATTTTAGCTCTTTTGATTTGGTAAGAAATCTGCAAAAATACGATTTTGAAAATCACCAGTTTCATGCTTTATTCCTATCTCAAAATTAGACTATATTGTCCAACTCCTCTTCACTTAGTGTGTCTGAGGGAAACCTGGAGAATAGCTGGCAAGAATCAGTGCTGGGCTGTTGCTTAGGAACTGCCTGGGTTTCTATATTATTGCCTGATGTAATAGTTATATTGCCCGCTTGCATCTGTTAACAAGCAATACAACAGAATCCACAGGTACCAATAAAGAAATAAACCTGGCATTCATTACTTTGCTTGAAAATTCATCAGTGCTTTTTCTGGCTTGGCAACAGGGAGGAAAAACATTTTGCTCAGGTGCTAATTAATAAAATAGGAGATGTACTGACCCTACATATATCTATTTTATTTAGATTTATTTATTTTGCCCTTGGGAAAATATGTTGTAAAGAATGTAGTGTATTAGTATAATTACAATTTTGCAATGCCATAGAAAGGTACGAGGTATGAGCTGTGGTTTGTTGGTTTTTTTGCTGTAAGCTATAGTGTGGTAATATGACCATTCTTTTAATGTATTTTAAATAGAAGTAGTACGGGTTCATTTATAAAAGCAGTAGGACAGGACATTTCTATTGAGTGCTATTAGTAGACGCTCAGCAAACCCCAAGCTACAGATGAACCAGCTCACCTTAGCGGTTTCAGTATTGCCAAATCCAAGGGTGTAAAAAGGAGCAGATGGGATGATGAGAGCATGAGACGGACTCTGTGGCCACGTACATGAAAACGATGTATTTCTGTATACAGACCAAGATTTAAAAAAAAAAAAAAAAAATCAATCTTTAGGGTTCACTTATTAAAGTTTCTCTTGTAAGAACAAGGACTAAATTTTTTTTCCGGTGAAAGCCAAGATACAAAAAATCACGTAATTTCTCATGTTGGGGCTGTAAGGAAAGCACCGGCTATCCTGAGACTAAAACTAAAGCAAACTGGCAATGCTTTGCAGCCTAAGCCCCAGCAGCTCATCCCTCACCTGACCGTGACCGAAAGCCCAGCGCAGCCACTGGGTAGACTCCAGTTCACTGCTGGGACGTCGGTCCCACGGCCCCCCCAGGGTAAGAGGTGTGTTTAATTTGCGTACGCTGTCATTTCGGTATGAGTTCACTCGCCACGTGGGAATCGCCCGCTGCCGTGAACGCAGCTCCTCTTGAAGGCTCCCGACTGAAATGCTTTTACAAGCCTACCCCCAGCAATAGCCTTCCTGCATTTAGAGGAGGCACAATAAAAATGATTGCAGCCCAACCCCTAGTTATTAAGCATGGGGAAAAGCATAGGAGGAGTTGCGGGGAAGAGTAGAGCCTGTGACAGTTACTTTTCATAAGTAAATCTTACTCATGGGAGTACAGCTACTGCTTAGATGAATTACATTTGGCTCTATCTGGGGGCCTGGATTTGTAAGGGAAAACAGTTTAAACTTCTGATTTGCTGTTCCACTCCTTCTCTGCAGGCAGAGGTATTGTGTTGGAGTACTGCGAAAGCTGAGGTTGTTCAGCAAAAACAAACGCGGGGGGGATGTATGCTCATTGCAAAGCATGGGGATTTATGAATGCAACTCACATTAGTGTTAATGGGAGTTACACGCGTAAATCCCTGCCCTTCAACATGATAATACATAATATACCCCTTAATTTTTAATTCACCAGGGTCTCAATTTTAAAGCATTTTCATATAGTTTGTCCTAATTATAATCGTTTTTAATGACAGCTTAAAAATTTCACATGACTGTCTTATCACATACGGTACTTAATTTCTCAAGTGAACAGTTTCAATGTAGTGTATTCTGGGAATTTTGAGAACTAAAACACTAAGGAAAAAACTGCTCTGTATAATCAAATGAGATGTTATTATTCCACTATGTTTTATATACACTGGAACAGAGTTTCTCACATTAATGGTGGCCATTTTGAAAAGTACTGAGAACTAAGACATTGTTTGGTTTGGAAAGTTATTGGCTTAATCTCGATCTTATGCACCAGGACTTTTAGTCTCTCTCTCATGGCCAGTACTAATGCAAATTAGTAGGTAATTATTAGCTAATGCAGGCTTTGGGGAGGTTTCAGACTATGAACCATTTTTCCTTTTCTATAGGACCTGATAAACGCCAAACATACAGCTACAACATTATTTGGACACTCAACAGACAAGCACTTGCATGTTGAATTTGAAGGACAAATGACCAAGTTCAGAGTACAGCCACACGCCCCATATCAAACACTTGTCCTTGCCTTCAATACCTCATTTGGACTGGTAAAACAGTTGTTACTGGAGTAACTGGTCCTGCATCACACATCCTAGAGGGACGCAGTGGGGCACGTGCCGTGGTGCCAACACCTAGCAACACCCCAAGGATCTGCCCAACCTTTTCATGTGCCCCACAAAGTGTCCCTGCACCGGCCGCCGACTGCGATGGACACAGAATTAGACCAGCAACTGCTGCAAGTCCCATTTGAAGCGTTTCCCTGCTCTGCAGCCAGAGCTTTAAGTTCTCTTATTTCAGTTTCTTGAACTGAGGGTTTTCTATTTTGCCTTTATGTTGACTAAACTGAATCCTGTATAATTTTGAGCTCTTCACTTTCAGAGGGAGTAATATATTTTTTACTACTTGCAGGTATAGAAAGGGCCTCTGCCAGCAAATAGATGAAGAAATATCAGGCAAAGATTTCAAAACCAACCTAGGTGACTTACAAACTTAAGTGCCATTTTCAAGAGTGACAGAGGGGCTTAGATGCCTATGAGTACCATTTTTAGTAATAGATTTAAAAAAGTAATTACTTACCTAAGGATAGCACGTATGACTTTAAAAAAAACCTCTCAACATTAGCATTAGTAATTAATAATATTTTAAATGTTTGATTTCAACCGCGCTCAAGAATTCATTTGTTTATTCATGGGAGAAAATACTCCTCTGTGCCCTGAGGTAACTACACGTGTTTGGACATCCTCATTCTGAACAATTTAGGAGTGTAACAGAAAGTAAACAGGACTTGGACTTTAGTCACAAGCGTATCCTTGAAAATTTTGTCTGAAATCAAACTTTGCCCTATGGCTAAATTTTGCATATATCTACCTAGTTTTCCATTAGTGGGTGAGAAAGAAAGTGGGCTGTGTCCTAAACCACACAGATATTAGACTTTACTAGCATGTATATGTCCATGTTTTATATATCCTTTAATTACTGAACAACCATGACTGTAGAAGGGAAATAACTTGCCAAATTAGTAGCCTTCAAACTGTCACTTTTTATAAAGAGTAAATGATAAAAAGAAATGTAGCACTCATTTGTTAGTCATTTTTATGGGTAGCTTTAAACTGTTTTGTATGTAGACTCCAGTTGTTGGTATTGTTTCCACTACAAGAAAAATAATTTGGCTGCCGCTGCAACATTTTAAGCTTTCACTGTTACTATAAAAACAATCCCCAGGAGATTTTTTCAGTCTCCTTGTATTGCTGGTTTGCAAAGACTTAGGAAGTAAAAGTTTAAAACTGCCTGGTAACAGACAAATCACTTTTAAAAGCAAGCATTGTACTGGCCTGGGAGTGCGACAGGAAAAGCTACTTTAAAAAAAAAAAAAAAGGAAAATGAAACAGTACAAAAGCTAAGCAAGCCTAATTATTTTTTAAACAAATATATGGAGGTCATCTAAAACTGTGAATGCATGAGAGGCCTTTTCCTATATGTGAATTGTCAGATCCATGTTGGAATAGGCATCCAGGCAGAGATCGGCTTTGTAACACTGCTCCCAGTAGAAAGGCATCTCAGTGTTTGAGTAATGTGCTTTAAAAAAACAACATACTTTTTCTGAATGCATTAAGGCTGAAGTTTTCAAACTGGGGTACTTAGAGTTAGACCTGTCTTGTGACAGCACACAGCTCTCTGTGCTCAACAGTTTGGTATAGCCTGGGACTTTTGGGATTGGTGTGTTAAATTACACGCTATCAGCAACGGCAGCTAAAATTTTGTGCTTTTGTAATTTTGGTGGAAAGCTATAGATATAATGAAAGCGTTGCCTGAGGTCTTTGAAATATTTGAATAGACAAGGACTTTCAATAGAGTACAAGAAAGAGAGGAGCAAAAGTCCTACCGGGATTTAGAGGGATTTGGGTGTTCAGCTCCTACAAACTCCCTCCAAAATCGCAGTCCTCTTTCGTAAACGATGGCTGAATCTCGACAGATTTGGTGGTTCAGTTTGGCTGGTTGTCTGCATCCGCTCAGGCTGGAAGCTGGCCCGGGAATTTCGTTAGACCATGAGAAGTTTCCAGGAGAGTTTTCAGCTCTTGGTTCCCAGGTATCTGAGGCTTTGCCACTTCCACTTCCCCCAGCCAGAAAGCGCAGAGACGTGCAACCATTTGCGAAAAAGGCTGGCCAAACCCTTTCTGAATCAAAGGAATATTCATGTTTTGGATCAAAGACTGGGGGAAAGATTTGACTAGCTCCTGCTTTCTCTGTCCTGTGCTGCCAATGTCTGGTCCTAAATTATATCTGTTGGCCAACGCAGAACATTTTATTGAGGCTATTTTTTGATATAAGTAAAATAAATAATATCAGTTTTTGATCCTTAGGAGGAACCATGCAAAGCCGTTCTTTAGCATATTTTGTTTTTAAGACTCAAAGTCTCCATTTTCAAATCTGTGTGTCTAGAGCCAGGCTCCAAAATATATCTTGATGCATGCAGCCAAGCAAGCATCTTTCTATGGAAAATGGTTGAGCACCTGCTGCTGCTCCTCCTGATACCCAGCTCATTGCAAACTAAGTCACTTTTGTATGGGCCAAGCACCTCCATCTGGCCCCAAAGAACTTTCCAGGACCCGAGAGCAAGCCGAGGAAGGTGCAGCCCTACACATTGACATTGATGCATTTATGCTGGGGTGGCCCTCGGGGCTCTAGCTGTGTCCCAGGCACGTAGCTAGTGCAGAACAAAAAGACAGTCACTGTGTCAGAGGGCTCAGAATGTGAGAGACTCCACATTTCACTCTCAAAAGGCTAAAACAATGCCCTGGCAATTAGCACCTTTAAAGCCCTCAGCTATTTATGTCCTAGGGTATAGCTTGGATTTTATTATTTTTGGGTTAAGCCATTCCAAACGGCAAAGCAGCAGTTATTTGTCTGCCATCTATTGATGTGCTGTCTTGATCTTTAATCGAGGCCGAGGGGGATACATTTCCACCTTTAATCCTTCAAACTTTCTAATGCTTTCATGTACAAATGTATACAGTAACTTGGCGTTAGCATTCCACAAATATGCAAATTGTCTGTCAGATTGGACAGGCTGCATGCATTTGAAGTTGTGTTGACAGCCTACAGAAAAAAGACATTCTCAGCTCAAACATGAACAAGATGTTTATATCCTTTTTCCCTAAAAACATACATTTTATGTTTTAAGCAGAGATGGGAGCAAACTGCAAAATTTGGATCAAGACATCTTTTGCACCCATAAAATTTGGGGATGTCTGCATCAGGGGATTTTGATTCAGCTGGCTCTTGGAAGGGGGAAATTCAGCTCAGATCTGGCTTATGTTCCAGCCTTCACAAAATACAGAGGGAATTTGCACATGAGCCTCTGTTTCCAAGTAGGTTAATGCATAAAAGAAGTGGCTCAGAAGGTGTCATTATACTCTAGATGCAGCGAGCTTTGCAGTTGGTGGCAACAGCAGTTACCTGACAAAGTACCATCTTGCCAGTCAACAGAAAAGGAAGCTGTAGAGCCCAGCATCCTTCCTGGCCCCGAGAAAGAGAACCAGAAAGAGGAGTGGTGAGATCTAGCGGATGCTGGTTATGCAGGGGGCACTGATGGACGCAAAAGGCCAGGGCATAGATTAATCTAGGCATCTACCTCCATAATTCAGACCCTCAGAAGCTCTCACCTGGGGGCTGCAGAGTCCTGCAGACCCTCCAATGGTATCAACACGTGCAGGTGTTGGCATGAACCCAGATGAACTTGAATTCTGCTTTTAAGCACATGCCCCATATCATGCCAGGCTCGTAAAAGCAACGTGCTTCTTTCCTTGGCTTCAACGAATTTCACAAACCAAGAGTCTTAATGCGTTTTGCCAGCAAGGTTATAGACAACTGTCCTCTGACTAAATATTTCTAAGTATTTTAATTAAAACAGATTTGGTACACAAATGTAACTAAATACTTCTCTTGATTCTCTGCCTTGAAGGGAAGGACTGAACTCCCTCCCTTACTCCAAGCCTACCATGTGGGTATAGCAAACTAGATGTCTATGGCTCTGACATATTGTCCGCTCCAGTGAAATATTATCCTAAAGTGTGACTCAACATGGAAAAAAATTGCTGTCTAATAACTGACTGCATTGAGAGCTGTGATTCAGGTGAGAACCTTATCTAACAGCTGCATTTTGATACTCTGCATCTGGACATCCTTTACAAAGCATCATAAGGTCAGGAGCAAAAGGGTATGTCTCTGAAATAATGGTTCTTGGTACACAGGCTTCTTCTGCAGCTCATGAAAAAATTAGTTTCAGTGGTAAGGATCCACCGAAGCAAGCAGGAAATATCCCACGTAGTGTCAAGGCCCCATGAAGCTAAAGAACATGTGAAGTGATGAATCTCTTCAGAGCACAAGTTGAAGTTCTGTCAATTAAAAATCTTTGCTTCAGCAAACCACAGGTGATTTGAAGGATTGGAAAGTTGAAAGAGGGAAAATGAAGAACTTTAAATACATTTTAGGAAAACCACTAGAGTTTTCCTTTCTTCACTGTCAGAAGACTGAAGGGAAAACTTTAGGCTTGGGATCCTTCAGCATTCAGTAGCTAATTTCCCGGGGCTGTACAAGTTGGGCATGCCTGTGACACCACAGGATCTTGGGTACCAAGCACCTTGGCTCCTGCAGGAGCTGCCTGGGGATCCATTCTTTACTGTGCCGTTCCCACAAACTCAGCCGTAGCAACCTCCTGACTCATTCTTACTTGCAAAAGCATATGCTTTAGGTTTTCCATGTGGCAGGGAATGCTACGAAGCCATGCTATCTGTGGAGTCGCTGGTTGCCTTCTGGCACTTGTGCGCTGACCAGTTTCTGGGTCATATGCCAGAGCTGTCTGCTGAGACACCGACCTCTGACCAAAGACCCTCACTTCATATTCCAGCTTGGTGAATGCTGGATAACTGTTAACTTAGGAAGGCAAAATTAGTAACGTAAGGCCATCAAGCACAGAAACAAGGTCACTTCATACCTCTCTGGAGAGCCTTGTAAGGCTGGATCTGCTCAGCGTGTCCCAGAGCAGCAGGGGAGCTTGTGAAGCACATGTTGGTATGATGGAATTCAATCTTGTTATGCTAGCCCATATTTAAACGGCCATTTCGGAGGCTTAATTCTCTTGTATGGGTACGGATTGTTTGCCAACAACAACAGCGCTGAAAAGATCGGCAGCGTCAGATGGAATACCTTCAAAGAATGTTCTTTGATAGCTTCCCAAAAGTAAAGAAAGGACAAGTGGTGCCAGAAGAATGGCTTAGAATAGGAATGAGAAACCTAGCTGTAAAGAACAATAAGCGTATCGGGAGCCTAGTCTGACAAACAGGAACATAAATGCTTGCAGGATAGCGTCTCAGAGCTGCTACGATGCCAATGATTCGTGTGGTCTTCAAGAGAGTTGACAGCAGGAACTATGCTTTTGCTTACTTCGTAAGAGTAGATAACTCAGCAAGGGCAGAGAAATCATTTGACAGAGGCCAGATTCAGAAGGCATCTGAAATGTCTTTCTTTAAAGATAATCATGTTAGGAATCAAAAGGGGTCTAATGTTAGAGACTTGCCTTTCAAATGCAACAAATGATTATACCTGTCAAGATTTATGGACAGATTTATTTATGTTGACAGAGGGACCACTAATAGTTTGACAAATGAGAAGTCTTGACAGATACAACAGATATGTTCAAGTATATTTCCTCCTGTTTGAAATAGGAAATGAGTGAGTTATGACTAGCCTGTAATGTATATTGATACGACTGTTCCTAGGCTCCTTCGACAGAAGTAGATGCATTCTATGGTGCTGGATACTGAACTGGAAAGCCAGTTACAACCTTAATCATTGGCAACCCTCTATCTTCCTCCATCAAGAAAGTATTTAAAATGGCTAATTTAGAGAAAACAGGAAGGAGAGCTTTTCCAGGTGGTGCTCCTGGATGGAAAACTTACCTTCCAAAGTAAGGCAAGAATCTGGAGGAAAGAAATATTAGGATCTTAGGAAGCTTTATATTTAGAATGATTGCTAGCCAAGGACTTTTCCTGTAAATTCACAGCAAACCTAATACTTCTCCCCAGCACGGAGCGCCAGACGTCATTGTACCATCGAGGCTTCTGGTCAGGTCCAGCCAAGAAAGCAGATCTATCCCCAGGACTGCTGCAATCCTACAGCAGGGAACAATTGTACCATAAACCCCATTCAGAAAAGGTATAGAAAAGCTATCGCTATGCATTAGTGCCTGATCAAAGGCCAGTCCAACAAACGGAAAGACACCAACAGCTTCAACGGACTTTGCCTTAGGCTCTGAGATCTTTTAGGAGTTTTCTGTAGGAGCATGCAACCATTACATCTCCAGCTGTGAAAGACAGAACAATCCGTTAAGTGCTGCTCTACCATGCAGCAGCCTTTAAATGCTACTTTCATTTAACAGACAGTGAGTGACTCTTCATTTAAGTACAAGATTTCCAACCTTCTCACAGCGTGACTGGCTCTGGACAAGCCAAGCGAGGAGAGGCTGGAAGGAGAATCCCACTTTGCTGCTCTAAGGGCTGCCATCCTCGCCAAACAGGGCTGTGGGAAGCGCTGATGAAACAACACTTGGTGCAAGACCGGTGTCTGTCGCTTGCAGTCGGTTTGGGCGCCAGACCCATATTTTCCAAACAACAATGGGACGAATTACCATGTTCCCCAAGGCTTCGCAATAAACACAAACAAGTAATTAAACAAACACATGCTCTTGTCACTCAGCAATTAAACCATTTCCTGATCCCTTAATAAAAGCTGATCAAGTTTCCACATATTAATGTGACTTTGCACACTCGATCGGTTTATCGCATTAAGAGCCCATTCTGTGTCTTTGGCCGATTAAAGTCAATCTGGCTACCCTCCCTGGAGATCCCCTCAGGAAGGGGTAGGTAGCAGGCATTTTTGAACCAGGAGTATGTCTGACATCGAAATGCATTTAACTAAAGCACAATGGGTAATGCTGTTCATGCAAAAACATTTTGGTGTTTCAAAAAACCATTAGAGGGCATCAAGGGAGGACTGGAGTTTTGAAAAAGAATGAACCTTGACAGGCTAAACTAACTATTGCTCTTTCACCAGCGCACTCGCTTGCCTGGAAAACTCCAGAAGGTCTATTAATTATTTTGGATTTGTTCGTGGAAGTCATCTGAGCCGGCAATTGCCAATTGCATCAGTCTGTGACATTCCAGGGGCCGACGGTGCCATCTCCTTCATATAAATCTGTTAAATTACTAATATACTGAAATATCTCAGCTTAAAACCCACTCTCGTTCTCGTTTATCAATTTTGTATCTGGTTTTCTCTGAGGTTGAAAAACAAAGCACACCCCAAACACTTACCTCCTTGCCAGTCATTTTGTGCACGCTGTTCTTTGTTAAAAAAAAAAATTCTGCTCTGTAATTACCAGACACAGCCGTGGGAGTGGTTAATCTTTTAAAGCAACATTATGAATTATAATACCAAGTGTATACTTCACTGTGGTAATCCTGCAGTAATGCAAGCAATATTAGCATGTTCTGGGAGGCAGAGTACTGCCAGGGGACCAGGGATGCTTGCAGGAGAAGAAAAGGGGAAGATTTCACAATAATGAAAACGATGTTGTGTTTAGTCCCACAAGCTAAAAACAAACTAAATATTTATGATAAAGGGAAAGAGTAAGGAGGATTATGGTGTCATTCACTGTAGAATAAAATATTACCTAATCTAAACATTTACATAAATAACAGAAGGATAATGCACGCTGAATTTAGATGGTTCAAAGAGAGGAGGAAATTAACTGTAACAACAGCGTAGGCATTGCTGTGTGCAGTGGTGGGTGCTTTTGGGGCTGGGCACCTCTTCTTCTCTCTGTGCCACAGAGCCCATCACAGTGGGATCCCCGATGACTTTTGGTGCTACCAGACCTCAAATAAATAGAGCTACAAAGAATGGAAAGATGTCTTTGTGCTCTTTGGTGGAAAAGCACCCAACTTCATCCAAGGAGATGGTTTTCTGGTGTAGACCTCTACCACATGAAGTGAAAAAAAATGACATTACCTGTTAGCATTGGCAGGCTTTTAGGGGCTGTCCCAAAAGGACATGAAGCCAGCTGAGATGGGGTGCAGGCACCTGAATTTAACCCGAGTTCCCAAGTCCATTGCTGCTGAGCTCAGTTGGCAGCTAACCTGTTTGCTGTGCCTCATTTTTTTGACCTTCTGGCTCCCTAGGGCCTCAAGCTTGGCTCCGGCCGGACCCAGAAAGCTCATTTGGATGGAGCTGCAGGCTCAGCGCCTGCCCCCACCTGCGCTACCTGATGGGCAGCAACAGGACACCATGCTGCAGTCCCCAAGCTCCTCAGGACACAAAACCTGGGTTCACATCCCTCCTGCATGGAAATAGCTGTTAAAGCATTTTTTCCCCCAATGCTAGCTTCATTTAGCCATGCTGGCTCTCCCACCCAACGAGTCTTGCAGGACCCTGCAGTAGTCTGAGTCGCAGGGAAGCGCTTGGGTTTGTTTTGGGGCAGATGTCTGCAGGCAGGTAATGCTGCAGGATCCTGGCCAAATTCTTCTGGAGGCATAAGTGACACCATTTAACTGTGTGTTTCTGCAGCTGAATCACAGCTCTGTTTAAAATCTTCTTCATTCAAGGCCAAAGTAGGGTTCATTAACCAGTTATATTAAACTCCCAGTTGGAAACCCTTATTCCTTTTGCATTTAGTTTCTACTTTGAAATAGAAAAGAATGTATACAAGGGAGTAAAATAAAAATAATTTCAGCTATTAGGTAACATTTGAGGTAGCTTTATTTCACCATCCTAAAGAACATAACCAAGAGTAATGGTATTCCTGTAGAATTTGAACCTTCCTAGAGAATCCCATAACAAAGCTTTCATTCTCCAATAATATTTTTAAAACAATTCAACAAATCCATGAAAAGAAAACAACTTTGTACACAGTGTAACTATTTCATAACGAACAGTCTACAAAAGTGACACTGTAGAAAGAGCATTATAATGTACCACATAAATCTAAACATCCTTCAGCAAAATGATTCATTTTGAACCACAGTGGCACTTTTGGGTTGAAGAATGCCAACGTGAGGGAGGATATTGAGTCACTCCGGTGTTTCTCCACACCTAACTACAAAGTCCGTGAATGAGAATATTTTGCAAACAGACCCCAACTGGAATTCATGCCAGTATGAGGCTGTGCATTTAAGCACAGGTGGTAAACTACTGTACAACCATTTGAGGGAGAATTGATTTTTCTCTGGTTGAAATGTGCGAAGATCCCATGGTTTATCTGAAGAAGTAAACCTAAAGATAACAGTTTGGTAACCCAGGGTGATGTTTACAACTGTACTGAATGTGACAGCTTTCAAAGTATTATGTATATTTCTAAGGCTGTACATGTACAGCTCTGACAGCATGTCAGTTATAATTCTTGTAAAAAATGGAGGTAATTTATTATGGTTCAAATATAGATTAAACTATATAAATGCTTCACCATAAAATACTAATTTCCTCATTGCTGAGGGGCTCATCTGCATTCTAAATAGCGGTAAAGATGTTTTAATTGAATAGGTTTTTCTTCCCTTTTACTGTCAGCTTCAACCTGACTTGCTAGGGTTAAAATAGATGCACAGAACTAGAGGAAATCTCTGAACAATAGATCAGAGCCTTAACCACAAACAAGACAACTACACTATTAGAAGTTAGGGGTGAGCTGGGTTTTCGTGTTCTGGGGGAACAGCGATGGAGGTTGCTCATGTGTGATTGATGGCACTTGTGAATAATACCAGTTGGCAGACATTAGTAACACTTTGTCTCACTTTTTGCTCAGTTGTTCACTTTTCGCTCAGTTGTTCACTTTTCCGCATTTGGCATGTTTTCATGTTTTTAATATGAATTTTTCAGCCATGCATCTTTGACATGAAATAGTATGAAATTTGATGCCTCCGATTTTGAAGTATTTTGTAACTGGTTGTATATGACATTAGTACAAAACTTATCATATGGAATTACCATCTTTGAAAGTAGCTTGCTTTTCAAGCTCCTTTATTTCCTCATCCCATGGACAGCAGAGAAATTTGTATGAATATTTTCCACTTAATACTGATTTCATCCTAATATATAGCCAGAGAAACTTCACTAGACTAAGTACTGGATTAAACAGGGCTAGGATTCAAAATTATCTCTCTGTGGTTGAACCTTAGCATGAATATTGAAATTAACTGCTGCAAGACTTAGTACAGGAAAAAATGACCAGAAGAACCGAAAGACCTGCTTGCTTTTGTTTTGTACTAAGTTAACTATTGTTTTTCACCTGTCCTTGGGTTATATACAGGTCTCATCTATAAAATAAAGTGCAAGTGAGACACAGGTTTTAATCAACATGTGTGGTTCTTTTTGAACTGGGAAACTGTCTGCAACTGGGACCTTCAACTAAACGCTGAGAGATTTTTCTAAAAACGTATTCTTCTTCATTTTCCTGGCATTCATATTTGATTGTGGCCATAAGTTTCTGCACGTTACAGCCAAACACATATGACATGGACTTAAGTTTGACTACTGACATAATTAAACATCTTTACCTTCAAACACTTTAGAAGTAAGCTGGTAGTAAAAATATTCACCTTTGTAAGCAGAATTTGCACTGAGAAATGACATGGTTCCACAAAATCATGTATTCACACGCACTTTTGCAAGATCTCTGAACCAAGACTGGAGGTTTGACTCTGCAGAGAGCGAGCAGCTGTGCAGAATACAAAGCTGGCAACCCGATGTCCTCAGTCCCCGCTGACTTCTCCCAGTGCCACGCTACGGCGGTGGCTTTGGGTCTCTCACTACAGATCCAGTTTGCCATAAAGGGTTGAGAAGGGGGTTTGGAATTTGAAGACTTGTGGTCAAGCTGAGGAGATGTTTCGCAGACCTTTAAACTGAACATTTCCTGCAGGTTGCAGGTGATTGGATTTACTGACCCAAGAGGTTCTCTCTGACTAAAAAGTTTCTGTTCAAGAGGAAGGAGAAGAATGGGAGATTGAAAAAGAAACCTTATTCTCCCAGCACACCCACATCTCATTTTTGCTTTAAAAATAGATTAAACAGCCTCTCCCTTAAAGGTTGAGGAAAAGAAAGAAGAACAGAAAATGAGTTATACAATATTTCCCCAAAAAATCCCTCTACAACCACAAATAATTAGGTAATTTGTACCTTGACTTGCTTGGTCTCAGTGAGCCTCAGAATAGCACTTTTATAAGCATCATTGTTTTGTCCCTTGTCTTCATTTAAGACTGCCCTAGGCTTGCATGTCTAGGAACTTTAGTGAGCTTATAAAAAACAAAACACAAAAAGAGAACGAGCTTGCACATGAGGTAGGTTTTCCTAAGGTCGTCCCAAGTCTAATTACTATTCTAATGAAACATAAGGGTATCTTCCCAGGAGATCATTACATAGTAATTTCTCTACCAACAGCATTATTATTTCCTACCATGTTCTATAAAATACTAAAAAATGGTCCCTCTCCTGGATTTCATTTCCATACTCTGGTTTTCTGAATCCCTGATTAGCTCTTTGGCAAATAGCATAATCCATACATGGTATGAAACAGAAGTTGTAGGACATGTCTTGATGGAACCGTAAACTGTGCAACGTAGAATATTTCCGTGACCATCCCATGGTGCTCCTGTGGACCAGGGGTGGCAACCACATCAACTTCACCTTTCTACCTGGCTTACACCTGTTGAGAAAGTGGCCCACCAGACCTTACCAAACCCCAAGAAGCCCCTCTTCAGAAAAGCATTACTCACATTGCTACCAATATTAACTCCTTCCACCGCACAAACCGCCTCCACGTGCGCATAGCGAGTCTCACGCAGTTATAGCTAAACATTTACATCAGAAAACAAAGAGCCCTGAAACTGAGGTTACAGAAATAATTACTTACGCTACAGGAATGCTTCCCCAAAGCATTTCAAGTTTCCTGCTCGCTCGTTTGTTGGGGTCCTTCTATGTTGTGGTTTTTTTTGTTTTTTTTGTTTTTTATCTGTTGAGCACCATGATCTGTACCTGGGGCTTTGCCAGACTGGGCATGATTCACCAGTTACTTCAGTGCTGTGCTGATATAATATCACCAACATGCACAAGTGTAAATTTGAAATAGTGCAGGGTCTAATCGGGACCTTCACCGTTAGCACTGGATGTTACCTATTTTGCAATAATTTGCTTGTTTAGATGCACATTCAAGGTAAAATTCTTCCATTTCAAACCCCTCCCCTTCATCTCCTGTTTATGTTAAGGCCAGAGCATAACCTATCACACCCCCCAACATCCCCGTGCTCCCACTTTGGGCAACGCAGAATATTTAGGATTCCTGGTAAAGATTACATGTTTCTTGATTCATCTCACAGTGCGGGCCTACTTCATTTGCAAAGTGATAACCTATTACCATAACTAAACCGCCTATTGCATGGAGGCTCAGAAATAAAATAAAAAGATTACCCAGTTATCTTATTTACATATATTGAATTGCAGTAATACAGCCCGATCTCTGCCTCTCATTTGATTCTAATTAAAGCGTAGCAGAGCAACTGCAATCCACACAAGAGCTTATTTTAATAGTCAAAGCTGGCAAAGTCCCAATATCACAATGTAGCAATTAACAGCACGGCTGTATTTGCTATTCATGGTTTGATGTAAAAACTTGTTTATTAAGATGGGCTTGAGGCACTGGTGTGCAATAGACCTGGATGTAATTAGATTCCAATTATTTGTCTGTTTCTGATATTGTAAACTGGCACTTAGCACATCAGTTAAATTGACACACTGCGCTGCATGGTTTACCCGGTAATTAAAACATGTTCTGTTAATTAGATGATGACCACTTTATTTCAGGGCTCTTGTGTTTGGGTTTTGTAGTGTGCTCTGTTTGTATCATGAGCCACCAGACGCTCCTCTAATGAGCCCTTGTTTTGTTTCAATTACCACCTGCTGTTCAAAAGCAAAGCTTGTTTTAACTAAACAAAATTAATGCTTGTCTCTTTCTTTGTAAGAACTTAAACGCTAAACAAATTAATAAGCTTATTATTGAAGTGCTAAGCTACAGTTTTAAAGACTGCGAAGGCAATTAAAAGAAAGTTATAAAATGTTTTACAGTGAGGCATAAATATTGTTTATCATATCAGTGGCATTACGAACCATGAAATAATTGCTACAGTTGGAGAAATAAGCATGCAAACTTAGACAAACCTTTGAATTACCATTCCTAATTCAAAGAGACTGCACAGAGACAAAAGGTAACTTGCATTTTTCTTGTTGATGCAAAAGCTACACATTAATAGCAGCAAATAAATTAATATGCTACACTTAATAATGAAACAAATTCTATTACAGTCATGACATAGGAAACCCTCACGTCCTAATATTAAACAATCCTGTATGTTAAATAACAGCCCCTCGCAAAGTCCCCGCATCAACCTTTCCTAAGGTTGGAAATTACGACCAGACAGCTCAATCCAAGACCTTTTGCCTTGACGATGCCAAACGCTGACACCTCAGCACACTTCCAGCCTAACGGACCTGTGCCCCCAAATACGCTTTTTGAGATGGCAACCTAGCTAGAGCAGGCTACTAGTTGTGCGAGGAGATTTTTCTACCTGGCAAGCTATTAACACTGAAATAAATCATCATTATCCCAGTAACTTTGGTTGGTGCTCTCTTGATTAATGCTAGCTGAAAGCAAGCTCTGCGACTTTACAACCACGTTTTCTGGGCGTTTGGGGGCACGCGTGTGTGTTGAGGGGTCGGGGGTAGAGAATAATTGCCTTTTAAAACCCAGTTTCTCCTCCAAACATGTAAATGAGGTGATGCTTTGGAAAACAGGGCAAAGTTGCAGTGTTGAAAGTCAGACTGTGATCTTCCGTGTGAGCTACGGAGCAGCTGCCTCCATTCCACGGTGAACCTTGACTAATTGCCAAATAAAACCTCCGGGGCCCTTAGCAATGCTGGGGGGGGGTCCTTCTGAGGTCCTTAGCACAGCACTGAGCCCAAGCGGATTCCTGGCTCCTTCAGACATCTTCCAGGCCTGCCTCCACCCAAGCTTCACTGTCCTGCAGCACCCAGGATTTTGGGATGGGACATGGAGCAGAAGCTGGATGGCCGGCAGGAGAGCTGCAGCAGTGCACCCTAGAGGTGGCAGACATGGGAACATCAGGCACTTGAACATGTGCCATGAGAGCTACAAATCCTTGCAGAGTTTTAATTGGAAAAAAAAAAAAAAAAAGAAAAAACCCCCTAACCTACCAACCCCAACCCAACTCCCTTTACAGCAAGGGCACAGCAGCTGATTTGTATACCTTAGGGGTACATTTTATAAGCAATGGGAGGTGATTTAGCTGTGTGACTCCCATTGTTGTTAATGGGAGCTGTACAGCTAAATGATGAAGCGTTGAAAATGTGAACTCCTTAATATTTCAGTTGACTTTAATTTTTATTTTTGAGCTAACACAGTTAATTAGATGGTATTTCGCTAAGGTATGTCCACAGCAAAGTGTTATTTATGAGATAACTTAAAAACCCATTCCGCCAAATAGAAGCATAAACAAATATCTATCATGCCAAAAAATGCTCTACATTGCACGCAAGCATGCTTTTAACCATGGCAATAAAGGCCTGTACTGAGTTCCTGCTCTCTCTAAGGCTGCTCACTGAAGGCTGGTGCTAATACAGCTTTGTCCTGGGCTGGCTACATGGGTTTGGCAATGAATATTGGTTCCTTTGGCACAAGTGATAGAGAGGACAGAGTTTTTCTTATTTAATGGATTTTTATTGCTTATTTCAGAAAGCTGCAAAAACATACTGCCCTGATACAAATTTGTGCACACGGCTAGAATTGTACTAGCGTTAGTAATGACACTGGTTTAGTTTTTGTTCTAAACTGATAAATTAATCCCCAAACTGTGCCAGGACCCACCTTCACAGAGCTGCCTATACTGGGTGTATTGGCTTCCTCACATCCATTTCACAGCCAGCTGCTCTGTAATTTGCGCTCTTCCCTGCATCACTACAATGAACTAAAATGACCACTTGGTTTCAAAGATTTTAGCCTTTCCATATCATCCTTCACTTCTGCCACTTTTGTTCCCAGTTTATTCCCATCTTCTGCCCCCCCCCGTTGCTGCACACTTACTCTCTCAAGCTGTGGATTCGATATCTCAGTTGAAGATTTTCTCAGTTCTTTTTTTCCCCTGCAGCTCGCTCATACTTTCCCCTTTTTAAGTGATTTAATTCTCTCACTTCAGTTTATCTATCCCGTTTCTGACGATAATTTAACAGCATCTCTTCATTCTGGTTCTTTCTCCTGAATTCTGGTCTTGCAACATGCTGGCATTCTCAGCTTTCACACCTGATGGCCCATCAGCATCAAACTCCACAGGGCCAAAGCCAAACACTTTCCTCTCAAACCTTTTTGATGAGCACTAAGAAAACAAATGGAAGTTTCTCTGAACCAGGTCTCCAATTCACCCCTCTTCCTTTTAGCAAATGCCCAAATTTTTAAACCCTACTCAAAAATATTGTCAAATATTTCATACACGTGGGCTCACAAATCCCCAAACAAACAAAAAATAGCCTTCCCTCATGAGCTCCAAATAGAGATGCAAGTAAAGGAGCAAATACCACAAAACTGAGCAATGCAAAGATTTCCTAGCAAGACTTCAGGCAATTGAACATGAGTTGTATTCAGCTGAAATGTCAGATCTGAAAACCATCTCAGCATGGTGCAAATGGCCTGGTTTTTCATTTTGATTCCTCTTGCTTTAGTTTTGTTTATTCTTATGTAACCTGTCAGCAAAACTTACTCTGCTCCTGGACTGTTTGTGGTACCCTGATATCGAGAAGGACAGCTTTGCTTCTGCTCCTGCCTGGTGCAGTTATCATATCAACCTTCATTTGCCGGGCTGTAATCCTGTGGCTGTCTGTGTGAGTGGCACTAGTCACATTCAATAATATTTTGCTTTTGCATTTAGGCCTCTCTTCTGCACAGCCTTTACATACGTGTTTACAAGTCTCTGACTGGAGGGATTTAGGTGGGTGCCATTAAATCCGCACCTGATGTGTTTGTGCAGGAGGTAGGAAGAGTTGCAGGGGTGGCGGGTGTGGGAACGGCTGGGGCTGTAACGCACACTGAAGGCTACAAATCCTTGGAGAATGTTAATTGAAAAGTTACATCAAATGCACAGCAGGTGGTTGAGACCATAATGGTAAAAAGTCAGCTCAGCCAGGGGCAAGTGAACAGCACAGCTGCCACTTTGGTAATTGGGGGTCACTGCGGGGTGGTTAAGGGGTTGCTGAATTAGGGACCAGGCAGCTGTGCTGGCAAAACCGCGCTCCCAGGTGACTCAATGGCACTACCTTTTCATCAGCTTATCTTTGTCTTTTTGAGGTAAAAGGGCTGTGGAGGGGATGGAAGGATGGCCATACATGTCACGGGCTTTGACATGATTCAGTGCTGTGGTTGACCCTAGGGTGTGTTCCTCCTACAATTAAAACTGCACACTTGCCTCTTTGCAGAAAGCAATCTCAGAGAACGTCCCCGCTGCCTCCTCCTTCCATCAGATAGAAGACTGCCGCTGCTCCGCCTTCCTTCCTCCACTCCCAAGATATTTTTTTTTAAAAAACAAGCTGTATACTTATATTTTGTGCACAGCAGAAATAAGACCTTCCCCCTCCCTTCACACACACACAATTTCCTTTTAAGGAAGAACTGTCTCATTAGTTGAGCGCTATTTTGATCTTATGTGGCTTTTACCTTTCCCTTCTCTTTGTTCCCACATTTCTCCACACAAAAATACCGGTTTTCACAAGGATTCTGCAGATTTATGGAATTCAAGCACCATGAGATTCTCCGAATCTGAAACCGCCTCGATGTGGAATAGAGGAAATTACTAAGAAACATGCCATGGCCTTTTTCTTCCCTTTCCGTGCAGCTTCCCTAATAAGGCAGATGAGAGACAGATTTTGCTTCTAGCATTCATAGGTGGCACCGTGCTCCTAACCCTCTCCCTGCTCCCCCTCCCTGCCCGGGTGCTGTGAGCAAGGGCACGCAAGTCACACATCAGAGGCCAGCAACACTTTTACCTAATATTGCTCCTCCAGCTTGTTCTCTGCCTTCCTGTCTAAGGTGTCAGATTCCTGCTAGAAGTATTTGTAAACAAAGCTCAAGAAAACTCCTAACTTTGCCTCGAGTAGTGCATCATGAATATTATAGTCATGAAATGAATGTCCCTAGGAGGAGCACAGATGTAGTCGGGAACCTACCCCATGGCACCGAGCCATGCAGAGCAGGGGGAGAGGCAGCGATCACCTGCTCTGTGTGCACATACGCCACACTTTTCCTTCTCTTTATCAGTGTCTAATTAAATTCCAGTCAACCTGAACAAAAAGATCCATACTTGTTGCAGGCACTAAATAAGGATGTGTTGGAAAATGAGTATGTATGAATTTTAGCCACAGGTTGAAGAAGAATGCATATAGAGTAGATGAATTATCAGAAAACTCTTAGGTGCCATTCGATAGCAAATGTTTTCAATAGCAACACTTAAAAGTACAGATCATAGCAGTAACATCAAGATGGCATTTTCCAGCCCAGAATAAATCCAAAAGTGGTCCAGACAGTGTTTTCTTTATACCTGACACTCCAGTGGATAGCACCAGTTTATATTAATACTGCTTTTCAAGAAAGCAGATGACTTTAAAAGCATCCTTTGCTAGCCTGCAACTAGAGGTTCCCTGGAAACATCTGCATATAGGAATTTAGCTATATTTGATATGAAACAGCTTTGCCCTTGATTGGAAATAGGGGCAGGAAAACAATACTTGCTTCCTAACACCGATCATCAGAACAAACGACTGTACCTCTTGCAACCACCACGGCAGTGCAGACCTGTCTCTGCATTGTTGGGCTATTGACACAACACTTTTAATCATGGCTTGATTAAAACTAAGTGCTTAACTTAAATACAGAATGGGAAAGAGTTTCATCACTGCCTCGATGTTCTTGCTATTATTCTGCTTGGGATGAATAACTGCTAGTTTGGTGGTCACAGTGCCTGGAGTTACAGATAACAGGGTTTTCCAAGCACTTTGAGATCTACCATTCTTTTAGAGCCGACACGTTCTCTACAGCAGCATGAGCCCATCTCACCTCCTCGCTGTCCCTAGGAGCCTGAACACGCTTTGGGAGCGAGGGTACGGAGAGGGTGCTCAGCTCCCAGCATGTGGCGATGGCGGAGGCGGCCGCCCGCTGGGTAATGGCCTCGGCTGGGCCATTCCAGCTGCGGCCCCGGGACCTCACACACTTATGGGCACCACCAGAAACACCCATCGAGAGCAATAAGTGTTATAGTGCAGCATAATCCGCTCTTCAGCCTCAGCGAGGGTGGCGGGATCAGACTTCCACTCTCAGATAATAACCATTTCATGCAGGCAGTTACAAGACCTATTTATAGGTATTATTTTAGCTGCCATATTCACCCTTAAGAGGAAGGGCCTGGTGCTTTGGACAGGTGGCAATTTTATACTACTCACCCACCTCCATATCTTTTTAATCCGGGTGTGTAGTATGTGGTTATGTTTCCATTTGGATGACTTTCAGGTTCTTTAGACAGCAAATGTTTTATGAAAAAATAATGAAACAAAAGAAAAAGTTGAGGTGGACACTGAACTGAAACCAGGTTGGGATCATCTGACTGATGACCCGCCTAGGCCTTGTTTGCCTGCTCCTGGAAATTTGAGAGAGGTGTTTATGATTAGCTGTTTGTGTAACCAAGCTATGCAAACTAGTAAAAACAAGTCATGTGAGTGAGAGAGAAGGAACATTGACTGCTTTGACAACTGCTTTGCCATTGCTAAGGAAACTGCTCCCTTGGTAACCATGGTCAGTACATCTGTCTTATTTTATCTCCAATTCTCACATAGACACCATCACGGAAAGAATATTAACACAACAGAAAACCCAAACATTTCGGAAAAGGATAAACTAACAAAAGCACAAGGTTTCTATTAATTTCTTTACTAAAAAGTTTAGAGAGATTCTGCTTTGGTGTTGATTATGGCTTTGCCTCACCTGAGAGGTGCTCCTTAAATATTAACTTACACAGAGCAACAATTTATTCTTCTGTTCTGCTCTGTACTTCTTAAAAATACAATACTTATTTTCTGTTAGCTCTCCTAATTTACCTAATGCAATTGGACTTTACAATAGGAAAGCCTGAAGGCTGAGAAAGCTTTTGCATCTGCCAAAATAGGAGTTTATGTTCTTTTGTTAAGGAAAAAAACTCTCTTACTGAGTTGAGCAGAGTAGTACAAATGGAAGTCCCGATCTGAATGGCAACAACAAACTTTTGAGAGGTCTCTGAACTTTTTGGGCTGGGACCCTATGACATCAGCAAGAGCTTTCTTGACAGTCCTGCTTAAATCCATTAGCAAGGAGGAAAACCAGAAACGTGCCCAGGGAAATCTGTGGAGAAATCCTGAATGCAGTTTTTGCTCCTTTTTAGTGGAATCAGGATATTTGTCTGTATCTACCAATAAATCAGATGTGTAAAGTTGTTCTTCCATCAATATTTCACAACAGAATAATGGTTATGCCCACAAAACCCCCAAATCTAATGAAGCAAAAGAAGTAGGTCTAGTACATAGGACACAAACATTCCCTGAGGCATTCTATCCATAACACCAGGCACAATGAACATCCTTTGGGTAATCTTTTGCCTCAACTCTAACATACTCTATCACCCTGAGAAGTTAGCTGCACTAGAGGTAGTCAGGTTTCTCAGTAACTTTACAAGATGACCATTTTCCTGTTCTTCTTGTAAAGAAGCAAAAAAACTTGAATGATGGTGAAAGAGGCGATAAGACAAAAGCAAATTAGAAAGTATCTGTTCCCAAGGTGGGCCACAATGACTGCATGATACAGGGACTTCATGCCATACCACCACATAAAAACACATTCCTCCAAAAATGACTAATCTGATACCTTAACTGCCAGGGCTGTGGTTTGTGGATTTACTGTGACTGCATGTCCAGTTACAGAAAACACCTGTTTGATAAGAAAAACCACCACCCCAGCTCAGACCAAGCACTTCTCTTGTCTTGTGTCCCCTCTCTAACAGCAGCCAGCAGGAGATGCCTGGAGAAGAGCTTAAGAACAGGGCAGTCGCAGTTCTATCTCTCCATGTGCTCTGCCAGCAGCCCAATAAAAGGGACGGAAAGGGATGTCTCTAACAGAGTCCATCAGGGATTACAGGAATGCTCAGGTAGTTCAGCAGCTGACTCCGGGGCAAAACATTAGACTGGTGGACTGATTTTAAGAACAGTGCAGAGGTAGCAAACCATGGCTTCTCACGGTGGTGTGAGCACGCTGGCACCCCACTGGGACTGTGTCGCACGACTTGTGGTGGGAACAAGCTCTGAGTGAAAAGTTACTCACAGCTTCTTTCCTTTGAGTTACTCTATGGATGACAACATGATATAACAGTGACTCAGATTCAGCTGACACAAACAATCCAGCATCCATTCTGAGAGCATGAATGTTGTAGTTGTATCATCATCGGCAAACCTTACTTTCATATCAGCTACGTATGCATGAAGCATCCTTCCTTCATACCTATTCTTTTAGGAAAGATAATGCAATGAGAGCTATTGTCAGCTACGGTAGCAGATTTCCCACTGCAGAAGTTTTGAGACACTAGCAACATAAATACCCCTTTACTGCTCTATCACATAGTCTGGCCTTTCATTTTTACGGGTAGTCTTTGCAGTTGCTTTATTTACCCAAGCCCATTTACTATAAACAACACAGCAATCAGCACTCACGAGATGTTTGGTTTAACTTTATCCAGAAGCCAGAAACAGTTGCACCGATACCACTGGTGTAAGAGAGTTGCCAGGAATCATTTCTTCTAATTCTTTCCCTCTCACATCTCTAGATCCAGCAGCACACCTGCAAAAAGCTGTGCTTCGCTTCCCCTGCCTGCAAAAGGAGGGTAACCGCACCTCATCCCTCCCAGGAGCTGAGTGTGGCTACACGGACCATGGAGCCCTTGGATATTGTCAGGGAGCAGCGAGGTCTGGCTGCTCCCTAAGGGACGGGGAGCCAAGAGAGACGTCGTGACCAGCTGCCGTGGTGGGGAAGGTGCCCCTCACCAGCCACGGCCCCTTTCTACCCTACGCGGGTGAGAGGATGACAGACCTGCACATGGTGGCCAGGTCCAACCGAGAGCCCAGGGCGTAAGGCAACGTCACAGCGAGGTCGAGCTGGGAAGTCAGTCTGTGGGTCAAGATCGGTCCACGGCTCAGCTGTAGACCAGCATCTTCCAGCACAGCTCACAGAAAGCAGCCAAAGCCTCTGGCTGAGCTTAAATGGGCTCCCTGGTCCATGGGAGTGGGTGGAGGCACCAGGTGAGGCTGGTCAGGGCCGTTAAGGCTTATCAGTGCCCTCAGGGCCCTGAAAAATACCACAACAGCAGGAGTCAGCTAAATAAAAGATATTTACCAAGCTACTAAAGCCTTGACGCTTTGCCTAACTTAAATACTAAGGAAAATCTGCTGACAACTTTCTTTTCAACTACTCCAGAAAGCAGGACTAAAGTATTACTATGAGGAAGATAGGTTTTCCTTTTGTTTTAAAAAAACCACCCTAACAAACTACATTACTGCGGAAAATTGAAAAACAATTACAACTGACAGATATGATGATCCATGTACGTGAATATATTAAAGGTTTTGCAGAAGACCACACTTTGGGAAGCTTGTTCTAGCCTGACTCCACAGCTCTGCATGCATATGAAGTGCTTCGAGTTTGGATCCAGGCAGTGTAAAACAGACAAGCAAAACACTTAGTTTAGCAGCACATGCTTTGAAGCGTACTAACTACTGCCACCGCACGATGCTGAACCTTCTCGCCAGTCACTTGCTATGGGATAACTCTAAGATTAGGCAGGCGAAGGCTGACATGTGAAATCTGTGCCACTTACTTAACCGCTCTGTCAAAATGAATTGGGCTGCTCTTGCTGCATTAGCCTAGAGAAACAAGTGGCGGGGCCTTGGCTGGCATATGCTGATGGAGCGGGGAGCGAGCCTTTCCCTCCGCGTGGCAAGAAGACGAAGCCTGCGGGGGGGAGGCACGGGGCTCTGCTGTGGTCTCTTCGTGTCAGCCGAGGACCTTCTCAAACTGGTCTCCGAAGGCTGATGCTCCCACTCGGTCCAGTGTGTGGGAGCCCTTGGGTAGCGCGGTGCCAAGACTGCTTTGGAGCCAGCTGGTCTGGTTTTGAGGGTGCCTGAATGATGACTGAGATGACAAGCTGGCTGGGCAAGGGCTCGCAAGAAAGTAGGCCACCAAAAGTTTCTAATTAAGATAAAAATACCTTTGTAGTCTTTGTAGCGAGGGAGAGCCGCAGCACTCAATCTAAATGTCTCTGTCCAAAGAGTGAGCAGGAAAGAGCTTTCTTAGATCCTTTACCTTAGCTTAAAAGAGACAAGAGATCATCTGACAGCAGGTTCGTTAGGCTCCCCTTCCAATAATGAGGCTGTCACAGGAGCTGCGTGGACTCTCACAGCTGAGCCCGCTGCCAGCAAAGCCTGCAGCCATGTGCCAAAGAGCTCCTGCTACCTACACACACATGCTGCCCTCTCTCTGGACAAGATGATCCTCATCTAGAAGAGGAAAAATTCACAATGAAAAGCAAAACAGACTGTAGCTCTGCTAAGAAGAGCTTATTCAGAAATCTCTTTCCTGGACCCAGGCACAATTCACCTGGAGAGCCGTGCTGTGCCTTGTGGTCAAACGCTCTCCCGAGCTGGTTGGGAAAGGAGATGTCCCTGGGCATGGTGGGGAACAGGAACGGTTTGATGAACTTCTGAAGACGTAGGGAAAAGAGCACAAAACAAGTTTGGAAGGGACATGAAGATCATGCTTAATTCGGAGGAGTTTGCCCTTGAGACCCATGGAGAGCACATCAGCTGGCTCCAGCTAACGTGTTTTCTCCAGCACTCCAGAAAAAAACGAGCTGAAGTACAGTATGTACTCGTCTGCTGAGACATTTAGATTGGCTACTGATACTCTGCAAATGTTTATAAAGAAAACAAAATGTGGATGATAGCCATTTTCATTAAAACGTGCAGATTCCGTTCACCCCGAATCACAGGATCCCTGAGCCATATTCTCACCCTTTTGGAGACATCTGCTTCACAACAGCACCGAGGCTGTGTGGCTCTTGCTGCTGTTCGCTTGCCTGATGGGTCTCGTACGTGCAGCTGTGGGTAGTGGCACTGCCAGGGCCAGGTATCTGCTCAGTATCTGCAAGGTGAAGGTTAATATCCCTTGGCCCTGCCACCTCAGTTTGATTTTAGTCAAGTCAAAGCTAAGAGGAGGAAAAAGATAGAATTAAAACTTCAAGCCTTGCCTGCCCAGGGCAGAGTTCCCTCTTGTGTGCCATGTAAAATTGTCAAAAACTTTGGCGGCTGGTTCCTTGGGTGCAGGGATGCTCGTGAGCTTCCTTTGGGCCAGGCAGCATATCCTCTCTCGAAACCAGGAGCACAGATTTTTTTATGATGTTCTGGGGATGTTTCCTAGCTCTGGCACTTGCTGCACCTCATCACCTGGATACACTTATGCCTGTAAAGCATGAGAATCCCATACGGAGTTACATATACCATGCCCATGACAGAGCCTTCAAAAACGTGGGAACTGCAGTTCTCGAACCACTGCTCTCTGTAACCGTCCCCCACCTCCAACACAGGTGACTTTGCCAACCTTGCAATGAAGGAACTGACAACACCGATGAGAGCAGAGACATAATTTCATGTCCAGCCCAGTAATTCTATTTACTGAAATACTGTAATCCCAGGGATTAATACGGCTCATTGTGGGTGGGTGCTGTCTAACTCTCCCCACTTGGCTCTCGCTGAGGCTGTGAACCGCCAGCCTGCAAAGCCATGGCCTGACACACACCAGTACCGGGGTCAAAGTGTCCTGATGAACTGGGAGACAGAAACAAATGCCCATGGGAGCATCCGGAGCAGCACCCGTACCAGGGTGCCTTCAGCCATCAACAGCATCCTTTCACAGCGGTGCAAAAACCAGGCTGGGCCACAGCATAAGCCACAAAGGGCTCAATTCTCCTGTGCTGCCTTCTTGCATCAGTGACATTGTGGTCCAAACCATCCACCGAGGTATCAGCAATCCCAAATCAGCCTGTGCGGTAGGATTTTGTATCTACTCTGTGCAGATGGGACAAACAGAGTGTCCCCTTTCCTCACCAGGACATCTGCTAGCTAAACCCATTTTCCTTCTGCCTCCTTGTCATTTCCTTATCTTGACACCTGTTTATGTTATGTGTGTGTATGTTCTACACGCTGGAAGCCTAATTTGAAGCCAAAAATGGTGTTGCCTGTGTCTTGTGGTATCCCTAGCTGCCACACATCCCACCCTCTCTGCAGAACTCCAGCCAAAAAAGTTTGCTTCCCTTTTGGCGCTGGAGTGCTTTTGGATGTCAGAACCAGCGTCAGCCCTCTTCGGAGACTTGAGTAACTGCTGTGAATTTAAAACAAATATTTTTCATCTTAAATGCCACGGCAGGTCAGCTAAACAGAAAAGAATAGCTGGTAACAGGCTCGAAACGACAGCGGGGTGGAGTGTTTACAGCTCCATCAACAGCTCGGTGTTAATGAGCTGAGTCCGAAAATTACCTCTCTATTGATGAAGGCATGGATGGAGCGCACAGATGAGAAAGATAGTGATTGCCTCCGGCTGCAGGCGGAACTTGGAGAGCGTATATTTTTCACTTACAATTGAACTATTTTTTTTGAGAGGGCAGTAAAGTTCTGAAAACCGCAGTCATGCAGCTGCCTGCAGCCTGGCACTTGTGTCAGCCCTGCAGCTCCAGCTCTGGGAGTGCAGGATTTCATCCCGTCCCAGAAAGCATCCGCCTGTGCATGAGGAGGAAAAATCTCAGCTGTAGAGTCAACCTTTTGCTCTCACTCTGAGTGTGTGTGTGCGCATGTGCACGCGTGTGTACTCACGTGTGCTTTTTAACCAAAACTGCCAGGCAGGAAAAATGTAGCTGCTTAATACTGAGTGGATGTGTAAGGGCTGCAAATATATCAGAGGAAAAATCCCTCATGCATTGCAACTGCTGTAGCTAATGAGAATGTTCTCATGGAAAGTGTTATTTCTGCCCCTGATTTTTCCCTCTCCTTTGCTTTCTGTAGGAGGTGTTGGTAGTGATACAGCTGAGGAAAACGGGAAAAGAAAGACGTCTCCGGAGAATGCTCCATTTGAACTTCCAATGTATCAGCGATGCAGATGGGGAGTTTCTCCAGGATAGCTTCTTTTTTTGCCAATTCAAATTTTGGGGAATTTTTCCAGGACAGCTTCTTCTGTTCAGCGCGGCCATTATTTTTTGAGGGACTTTTCGCACAGCGTCTCTCTATAGATGAGTTTTAATATGTTGAATTGTGCCGCAAGTAAGGGCTGATGTGTTCAAGTTGAATGGCATGGTGCCACACGAGCAGTTCAAGCACATCGCACTCAGCACTGTCCTTTGGGTCCCTGCTTACGACTTCTGAGGGTAATTTTCTATAGTCAAGGCATTTCCATAGGTCAAGAGAGGGGACACCTCAAGAAATTCCACTCTTCAGCTATCAGTGAAATTCATTAATAATTTCTGCCATAAATTTGGGCTAGTAAATAGATGATTTTATTGGTGTTTGCGTGTTTGAGGGATGAGGGCTGCAGCAACCGCCAGGTTTTTTTTGTCCTTGAGGGAAAAGTATTTATTATTTTAAACATCACTTTCTGCTTATAGGAGAAAATTTCAAAGTATATTTTTAAACACAAACAATAGAAATAGTTCTAAATGCTTGAAACATGCTTTTAAACAATTTAGCAATACAGAGAAAGTATACCCTGTTGAAGGCAGACTACAGAAATGTTAACATCCTCTCAAGGTAAATCAAGTAATGGACTGTTGGCCTATTTTTCAAACCGCTTCTCCTCAGTAACTTGACATTTGATAGGATTATCTATTACTGTTGGATTTTGGTTGACTCTCTGGTATGCCTGAGAAGATTGTCATCTTGTGATTTAAAGATAATAGAGCCAAGCATGTGAAACTGCACACAGAGAATAAACCTTTGACTCAGAACCGACTATTTTGTTAAAAAAAAGAGGACGACTTTGTCTTGAGCTCAGTTTGATACGCTCGCAGTTAATGAAATTATCCAGCAATAACTTTCCATTCTAAATATTGCCGTGCTATTTTTAAAAGGCTCCTATGGCACTCCACACAGAGCGGCCCGAGCTAACAATACGAGATATCTGAAGAGGGTGAGTTTGATTAAAGACTTGTGACAATAGCTAATGTAAGCTTTAACTAAAAATGTCAACTCCATTTGTTTTCAGCTTAAAGAGTTTCTGGATCAGAATGTGCAAGTAGGAGTTTTAACAATTTCAAGATTACACTTGACCTAGTAGAAAAGATGATCATGTAAAAAGTGACATAAACTGTGACTCTGTGTGTGTGCACATGTGTATCCGTGCGCCTATGTATAAATACGTCAACACTAGCAAAGAAAGAACTTCACCGTTACGGTTTTCCAAAATATGCAACATCTATTTTTGTTATTAAACCTCACAATTGGCAATTAAAAAAAACAAACAAAAAAACCCCCAGAATAAGCTAGAGTGGGCTTTTTATTATGCATGGTTTTGTTTCTTTGAATTTCAAAATTACCTAGCATGCATTTTAAACTTTGGTACAATTTGCAGGCTGTTTTCATTTCTATTTAAAAGGGCTAAACACTAAGAATGCGCCTCTGCTTTGCATTCTAATTGCATGTAACTGATTTGCAGAGCAGAACAAAAACCTAATTTTCAGATTATGAATCATGCACTAAGAAATAATTATTGTTTTATGAGGAAAAAAATGTTTCCCACATTTTCCCCCCTTGCCCAATTTATAAGAACTGTTTGCCAGTTTGCAGGTTCCCAGCCTTCCCAGAACACCATCTATTACTCTTTAGGGACTCAAAAAAGGTAGACAGAAACACGAGGCATGCAACTGTTTTGACTGCATTCTTTTGCTTGCAACATAACACTTGCCGTTTATTATTTTATCTTCAACAATCAAGGGGTGACTAAATGGTTGCAGGTGGTGATGAAAATAAAAGCCATCCATCATTATTTATTAGGCATGAAAAAGATACACAATAATGTAATTTAATCCTGGAGCAGACAATTATTTCCACATATTGATAATACAATGTGAAAACTGTCATGAATCCTAATGTGATGTTCGCCTTTATTGGTGAACCACTAGTAGCAATGCAAATAATGAAATTGTATCAAAAAGAAAAAAAGTAATTATTTGCATATACCAATAGTGTCGTAGAAAAACACATCATTACTAACTTTGGAAAATATAATCATGGTTCGTTTGTTACTTTGGTTTTGAAGTTTGCAAATGCAGAAGCAAAACGTTCCTCTAAGTAAATATTTTATTGATTTCTGCATCAATAAAATAATTTCACAAGTTTTGATAAGGGAACTTTAAAGCCATGAACATGCAGCTGTATAATCACCACTGGTTTATAGAGACTTGCAGATCTCTGCTAATCTATTCACATATTTGTGCACGACACTTCCTCCATTAAAAATAATTTAAGAAATTTCTTTGCTCCATCTGGGCCTGATTCAAAGCCCATTTAAGTGATCAGAAAGACTCGCATTGATTTTGGTGGGCATTAGAAAGAAACCCTTTGTTGCTGCTTTCTATAAATAAAGTTGAGCCCCACTTTGGGCAGAGCAGTTCTCACATATATATTCATATGGATGGCATTGACCCCTGGGCAGACGCAAGCGTGTGGCACTTATGTCTCATTTTGAGGGGGGTAAAAGGGCCTTTTGGCTGGACAAAAATATACATTTTTTATAAATAGGCAACTGTACATGCAAAGTATATCTGCAACTGCACAGCTAATTTACATTTGAATTACCATATCTGGGCATGCAAATCGGGTAATTACTTGCTCACATATAACTGGCCATTTGCATGCACAAATACCTATTATATTCAGTCACAGTAATGTGTCTGCAGCATTTAGCTGTATCTCAAGAGGAACTACAACAAGGAAGAGTTTTACATTATCTCTTACGGACTTGGTGTCTTCTAGAGTGATGTAAGTGATATTTGAAATCGTTAGATCTGTAAACTTCCTGCATGTGTTGCCCCTTAAACTGAAGTCTCTTAGACTCGAGTCTAAAAGAGGCTATTCCCGGAGCACTCGTGGCAGCAAACACTTTGAAAATTAGTTACAAATGGAGAGAGTCTCTTTCCCACTCCAAAGACACGGACCATGAAATGGTAAAACCCCACCCTGAGAACTCTTCTGAACCCACGCCGGCATTTCCAGAGGGCACCTCTGGGGAAGCTGCTGAGCACATCTTGGGCAAGCGACAGGGACTGGGACCAGCCACAGAGCTGGTCTGGGAGGGATGGGATCGGGGCATCCCTGCTCAGCCTCTCCTAAGCTTGTCAGCAGCAGATTTACTTCATCACCAGATTTCCCGGCAATCTCAGCTCCTACCACTCCACGCTTAGGAAGGAGCAGAGATGCCAAATGTAGTTTCCCAAAATACGGGGCATTATCCAACTCTCTGTGAGCATCTGATCCGCACCAGCTGGTCTGAGCATCACCTGAAACGTAACAGCAGCAGCTGCTGTTTTCTTGGAAAACACATCAACTGGAGACAGTGGAAACAACCAGGCTGGAGGGGCACCCACCTCCAAGGGGAGACGGATCCAAGCGCGGCTGAACCACCCCGGGCAGGCAGGGTGCTGCCAGGAGGGAAGGAGCAGAGGACTGGTTGCACTTTCACTTTTGCCTTGTGTTTAGGCTGTTGGTAGAAGGACAAGTGGGCTTGGAAAAAAAAAAGAAAAAAAATACAATGCAAGTTGTTATTCTCCATTAATCAGTGCATTTTTTTTCAGCTGCCTGGCTTCATTACATTTGTTTGTCTTTCCCTCTCCAACAGAGCAGGGGGATCTGATTTTCCTGAATTTGGCTTAAGAGACAAATTAAAGTTTTCTTTGTTTATAATCAAAGCAGGAGTGATTATTTGAACATTTTGAAGGAATCGCACAGTATTTTAAGAGTCCGTAAAAAGGCAAGAAAGGTGGTGGGAAGTCATCGGATGTTATTTTCTTTAAAACTGTGTGGATGGTTTTAACAAAGTGAACCCACGACGTCTGTAGAGTTTCACCAAATGGCCTGGGAACTGATGGCAAATTTGTGAAAACATGCTGGAAATGTTTTGTTGATATTCCTGCTGACATTAGGGGCAGATCCTGCATGTCACCGCAAATATTTGGCAGTGGAGAAAACCAGAGATTTTGTTCAGCTCTGTTTGGAATCAGATAGCAAATTGATCTTGGAGGCTCTCCCTGGAACTCTTCATATTTTTGGAAAACAAAAGATTTTCAGAGGAAGCCCTGTTTTTATTATGCATGAGATTGTTATGGGAGGAGATAAAGGGAGTCTGTGACTTACACAAAAGAAGAGGGGAATCGGAGCTTTTGCTGGAATTGAACAGATTATTCCTGGCCTTAGCTTTGTGTACTTTTCCCCAGGAACATGGATTTTTATGTGAGAAAAGATTATTTCTGAATTATTTATTATTTATTTATTTATTATGCCGTCTTCTGTGCCTCATACAATGGGAGATCAGTTACCTGTGGGGCCAGTAAATGGTCCTGGTGGGAGCTGTGGGCAGGGAGTATGCCCAGAGCACACCGCAGGGCTGGGAAATGATGCTGTGGTGGGATGGGACTCCCCGTCAGCTACGACGGGACACATGGTCCTTCCTGGCAGTGCTCAGCCACCCTGGTCTCCCTTGCTCTACTCTTGCTCCAAGTGGATGATTAGGCACGGAGAGTCCTGACTGCTCCTTTTGATCCACCATCTACATGACCTGGATGAAATCCCAGACCCAAAGAGTTTTTCCCTTGACTCCAGCCAATATTTCACCTCGTCTTCCAGTAAGTGATGGTGTGTCCTCTGCGGCAGCAAGGGTAGTGCCTTTGCTCGCCATGGCAATATCATCTCCCCATCTTCTAGGCTTCTTCCCTTGTTTTTTGGAAAGAGCCCAGGAGAGCACTGGGAGGAAATACCTCAGCAGTATTTCCCCTCTCTGGCCTAAAGAGAAACCCAGGAAAGCTGGGAGCCTGGGGCTCAGCAACGCGACCTCCCCCCCCGCCACGTTTCTGCGTGAAAGAGCTCAACTATGAAGTAGCAAAATTTTCCAGAGGTGACAAGGGAGGACCTTTTGAGGGACCATGCTGCGTACGCTTGTATGGGTTGGTGGATTCCAGATGAAGCAAAGAAAAACTCTCCATGGGAAGCTTCTGACTTCATATATTGCTCAAACACTAACCATGTTTAGCACAGGGCTGGATGTGATAAACTAGATTCATACAGCGACCCAAGGAAAAAACAACAGGGGAATGTGGCAGGCAGTCAGTTTTGTGGTCTGAACCTCACAGGAAGGACATGTTTGCAGATCAGACCCCGGCTGTAACAGCTAGGCTGAAGTAGAAGGAGAAGCAGAAGAGGCTGCTTCTTCTTGCAATGCCTTTGAGTTATTTCAAGACTGCCACTTTTGCTCTCAGACAAAGGTACAGCCACAAGGAAAGGCTGATCTGCTGGTCCCACTAGTATTCAAACCAGCTCCATGTCCCCAGGTATGGTCCTGCCGTGCATCCAGCCACTGGTCCTGCCTGGAGCAGGACTGTGTAGTCAGGATGCCTAGATTCTGTTGTCTTACTCTGATTTGTCCTGCTTTCTGGGGGGGGGGTCACGAGGCAGGTGCGAGACAAGTCACCCCGCCATGAAAAAGGAACAATCGTGCTCAAGGGGAAGCTCAGCTTGAGCGTCATCGTCTGGTCTTTAGCGCGCTGCTCAAGTGAGTGAGGACTAATTGGAAAGAATCCAGTGGAGACCAGCACCTGGGCTGAAAGACTCGGGGAGGAGAGAGACAGAACTGGGGCTAGTCAGGGTAGAAACAGGAGATGTCAAATATGTAAAAGGCTGTTGCAGAGGGGCAGGGAATAAACTGTTCTCCCTGTCCATGGAGGATATGAGAAGAAGTTGCAGGCTTACATTTCAGTAAGAGAGCCTAAGTAAAAACTTTCTAATCATAAAAATAGCTCCTAGTAGAAAAGGCAAGAGATCCTTTATGGGCACTGGAATAATGTATTAGGATAACTGAACTTGTTGTTTACTTCCAGAAAAATGTTGGAAAGTATTTTTTTAAAGAGTCTTTTTCATAACTCACAGCAAATCTCCCTCAAGTAAACATCCTTTCCAATCTTCATATATCTGTTGCGTCTTCTACCTCTCCTCCCAGGCAGAGATGAATGTAACAAAGTAGTGGGTGGGAGGAAACACAAATAAATATTTTGTAAGTAATGTACTATATATATTGGGCACAGATAGAAATAGCATTGTACTCATTTTGTTTTCATTCTCACCAGCACAAATCAGGAATAAATCCAGTCGCCAAACTCCTTCTACACGTAAAAATGGAGAAAGTGAGTGGTGAATGAATATGTCGCAAAGAGTTGAATGCGAATTTTTTGGTAAGCCAGCATCTTTCTTTTATTATCTAGTCATGCTTCTGTGCAAGAAGACGGAGTCCAGTCATTATATGCATTTTTCTCAAGAGCCGACACTGTTATGGGATGTACTGGAGACAGTGTGGGTGGAGCACAATAGTATTAAAAAATAAAGCGATGTCTCCTTTTTTGTTTTCCTGTATAAGAACAAATCATTTATTCCCCGCTGGATTTCATGAGTGTGTTATTTACCACTGTTTACTGTAACTAGCTTCCTATTATTACAAAAGTTGGCAGAGTGAGCGTGGGTCTGTAGCTTGCCCAGTTGCATTCCAATTCCTTTCTGCCAAAAATTAAAAAATGGGTTTTCCATGCACCTATCACATGTAGGAATATATTTAACTGCATTTCTTAACTCCTGCAGATGCCAGCATCCTTGTCAGAGAATTGTCAGGAATATGCCTAACCCTTTCTCTCCATCAGAGCACTCTGATGGGCATCCCATGAGCATCCAGAGGAGAGGGGGCCATCGCAGGGCTGCAGCACAGCGGCACAATACCCAGCCTAATTTTAACCTAGTTAGCTTGAGTACTACACACAACAGCACTTCACTCGGCCTGAGCTAATTTATCCCAAGGAGAAGGTAACCAGATATTTCTGTGCAACACTTCGTCACTTCTGGATAAACATGCTTTACAGGGCGTCACTGCCAGGTGGATTTATCCAGCCTTTCCCTGGAAAGCATTGCCCAACGCCATACCAGTAGGAAAGTGCGCTGAGCAGTGGGAAAAGCACCGCACAGCTTGTGCCTTTACTTCCACAGGTATGCAAGGACAGGGATTATGCCTGATCACAGCGTGCCCAAGTGTGACCATGGAGGAAAATGTGAAAGAGAGAGTAGATTTGGGGAAACAGCCCCAAAGGAACAGGATTAGCCCAGGGGCAGCCCCACACTGGGCACAGGACTAGCTTGGGCTTCTCCAAATGCCGCTCGAGCGACATGAACATGCTGTGGAAAGGGACTCAGTGGTCTGGGTCACCCCTCTGTGGAGGATGAATAACGTGGTGCTCAGCAGAGCTGAGCTGCATGTGTTTGCGCTGGAGAATCTGTTCTGGGTTTCTGTTTTACGTTTCCAAGAGGCCCGTGCCCTTTGTAAATACAGGGGCTGAGTAAGACATGGGAAGAGCCGGTGTGCTTGTGAGAGCACTGGCCCAATAAATGGATATATATTTAACTCTCTGCTTGGTGTTATTTTCTCTCTGCTTGGGCAAACAATATTCTGACTGCTTCCTAGTCCTAATCAAACTGCAGGGTACTAATAAAACAAATCCAAACTAATAAAGCACATTTCGTCAGTATTAATCCTCTTAATGTTATCAGGTTTTCACATCCCTAGATAGGAGTAGTACTGTCTGACATAAAGTTGAGAGATAAAAGTAGGATAAAAGAACCATCACCATACAACAGCATTAAGACAAAAATATAATTGCAAAGGCTGAACTTGATTATTATTTAAAACATGTGTTGGGTGGAGGCACCAGCCAGCAGGAAGCATCTGATGCTGATGAACCCACACAACCTCAGTATGATTGACTTTTGAGTATGAATGTAAAAGATTTATTAATTTCATTTTTTAAGATGTTCTATTTGTTTTGAAAACATTTGGGGTTGCAAAACACATGAATCCTGTAACTATTTCCATAAAGCCTGGAACAGTGGAACAACATTGGGGGGAAGGGGGGAACATCGGTATTTTTTTTTTTCTGGGAAGAATTTCCATTAAAATTAAATCTAGTTTAATTATAGCTCCTCAGCAGTGAGTATGTGATTTCTGATTATGTCCCTGGTGGATGCTCAGGTTGGTACTGCTGTAGTTGGATTGAGGTCTGCTCCATTTCATTACTTTTTCCTTGAAGAGAAACCTCACTGGTATTCGTGGAAACCATGTGTCGGTTTGTGCAGTGTGTCATTATGTATTATCATATCATACACTTTAAAAAACATTGCATTGTTGCTTCTGGTTGGATTCTCTTTATGTCGAATACAGATGGCATTATTCTAGGTAATTCTTTCTTAATTCCAGCCCTCAAGCCAATCAAACAAAGAGAAAATTGTAGATGGATATGAACTAATTTCTTGGTATATATCCAAAACCCACAAATAATTAGGGATGGGAGAAGCTCAAAAGCTCTGTAGGTTTGGTTTGGACGCACACTCAAGCTCGAGTCTTGTGCAAAGCTGTAGGGGAACCTCCATAATTAAGGCTGTGCTCCATTACACTGGTGTAAACAAAGTCAGTGGTTACACCAGGGAAAGACAGAGTTCAGAAAATGACCCCCTGGCTGAAGATCTCAGGAGAAAAGATTTTTTGGTGAGATTTCTATTATTTCCTGTTTCTGGTCAGGTTCAGGTCAAGAACAGCTTTCTCACAGTGCTGGGGCACTGGTATTCCCATTCCCGGCGGACCAGGAAGCACTGGGGAGCATGGAAATAAAGCTGAGACAGCCTTTCATAGCGCAGGAAAGCACTGCTTTGGGCTGGGTCGGAGCAACGGGCAAAGGTCGATTTTTATTTTGTCTGAACTTGTTCCTCTGCCCAAAGTGGCGGTATGGAAATAACAGTGTGAGATACGGGACTACGGTAACGGGTCTGAGCCACCTCACCTATATGGCATGACTTGGAGATCGGAAACACATCTCCTTGGCGAATGACACTAGCGGTGCTTCTTTCCTATTTTTGAGCAGAGGCCATCCCCGATTTTGCTTTTGATAGCAAGGACAGTTATTTTGTGACCCATGGCTGCTGCTTACCCACACCGCCACCAAATGATATCACAGCATGACTGAACTCAACAGGGAAAACGCAAGCATGCAACGTGCCTGCAATTCTTTGCACCCCAGGCTCAATGCTCAGCATAAGACAACCTCCTGGAAAAGCTCTCTTCTGCAGCTAAAGTGAAGGGAAAGGCTCGAGGTATGGGAAGAGCAAGGCTCACAACATCAAATTTAAGTTGCCAGCTACACCACACCGTGTTGTACCGACTTATCTAGAGTTCCGTACAGTTATTCCAACGTGAAAGGATCGGTGTAGATTAACTACTAACCTGGTCTCCCCTTGCTTTGGACGCATGCCCCATCTAGCAGACTTCAAAGGCTACAGTCACTGTTCAGGGACACCCAGTGCTTCACTGCAAAAACAGGGCACGTGAGCAATATAGAAGTGCAAAAGAGCTTTAGCAGGAAGCCCAGCCTTTCTAAATGTCTGCTTTAGATAGCAGCGTTCTCCATCTTCCTACCACTTTTCAGAGGCATTGTCACTAGTGCTGCAGCCCAATGCAATAAAGAGCAAAACCAGCTGAAATTTGTGTATTAGCAGGCAAATTTTACTGCTCGCAAGGTGAGAATACAGGATGAGTAAGTTTTTTATATGCCATCAGCTCCTTTGCTCAGACTCACACTCGGGATAACTTGGCAAAGAAGGGTTTTGTGTTGAGCATTGCAGGAGCCTGGAGAAATAGTATTAGAAAGGGGTGCTTTCATCTGAGGAAATAACCTAAACCACCGATGATCAGCCTGTGTGAATCTCTCATGTCTGAGTAAGATGCAGCATCAGACCCTGACATTGATGTGGTAGTTGCCCTAGAAAAAAGAAACAAAAAAACCCCCAAACAAAACAGCATTTTAAAACAAAGACAGCTGGATTGACAGCAACCTACACAGACTGCCGTGGCCAGCAGTGACACTGATTGAGGCAGACTTCTCTAAACTGGCGACAGACTCTGAATGCCAGATCCCACAATCAGTCCTAAATGACACAAGATACAGCTTTATGTAGCTGTTGTGATTAGGGAACTTTCTGTTACAGTAGGAATGTATGAAAATGTTAGATGCATTGTTGGCCTCCAAACATTTTTCCTTCTTGATGCCTTAGACAAGGATTTGGTGAAAGGATATCTAACGTTAAATGGGAAACATCTTCATGAAGCTTTCCAGGGAAAATCTGCACTTAAACAAGGAGTAGTCATCCAGCTCCAACCACTGGGGAAACACAGCATCCCCGTGCAGAGGTTGGAAGGTTTCATAGCCCCCTATTTGCTGTGTTTGTTCAGCCTTCATTTTTTCATGTTTATTAGAAAAATTGGTGTGGTTTTTTGGGTTTTTTTTTTAACCCATTCTCAACAGAAGGGCAGAAAACAGACCTCTGATGCCATTGAGGTTTCTGCCACACAAGTGGTAATAAGGACAGTACCAGTGCTTTCTGCTGGCTGGAATATCAGAGCCCCAAGCTTCTGATGAGCTTGGGGACCACTGTGGTAACGGAAAGTCCAAGACTTTAGGATCATTTCTAACCCTTGTATCCAGGGTAATCACAAAGTGTGGTGCAGCGGCTCTTCGAGCACTTGTGCACAACTATTTTGCTGTAGCTCGCGTCCTGTGGATGCTCTTCAGGATAAATGCCTACAGGGCCAGTGACTTTGCTCTGCACACCTTTATGGTCCCTACAGAGTGGCCTCCACCATCTCTCAGTGCTGTCTAACACTGTGAGGTGGCCCTAAGTGTTGGTCAGCAATAATTCTCTAGATTTTTTCCTAAAAACCTCATCCAAGCACCCTTTGATTGTGTGGTAAGAAGTGTAGCTATGGGAGTTTTAATCTCTGAAGGCACACCGGGGTCCCTTGAGAAGGTTATGAAAGATCTGCTTTTGAAAGAAGCAGTATGGATGGATCCTTCCTGGCCTGAAAGATGCTTAAGGAATCAGAAGCTACAACCACATTAGAACATTTCAGCCACAGTGCTGTTGGGAGCAATGCACATCCAAATCTCTGAGGATGGATTTGAGATGCCAGAGATGTTTTTCTTCTAGTTCTCTTGCAACTATCTCACAACTTAAACAGTTTGCAAGCAAACAGTTTTGCTGAGGGTGTCAGTGCTGGAGGGGACAACGTGGGGAACAGTTTGTGCCAGCCTGCCTTCACCCCGATTCCATAAAATGCCTTCTAATTCTCATTAGGAGGCTTACATCATGCCCTAAGTCATTCATCCCACTCACCACATAGTCATGGTTTCTAGTGGACATTACTCATGCAGCACCCTCCTTTTCTTCAGTTTTGTTATGGATTCAGAAATTTTTAGCAAAGTCCAGGCCACAGTGCTTTTCTACTTACTCAGATTGAGGCCAAAGATTCATTCTGGATTCATTATGAATTCATATGTAGACTATCAGCTGATCCAAAGTCAGATAATTGACAGAGTACATATAATTATTCACCTTTCTATTTGCAAGGTCTCTGGATCAACAAAGAAACCTCCATTATGAGCCCTGCTTGGATCATACAATTTACTGGGGCAATGTTGGATTACATACAGGCAAGAATAAGCCCACGTCTGCATTGATTTTCTAACAGTGAGAAATCTCATCAGCCGCTTCCATGAGCAGCCTGAGATGTGGCTGAGGACATGCTGAGGCTCGCTGACCTCATGGCAACATGTCCCGATGCCATGTTGTCTGCCTGGCTGCAGTTTGCCTCTATATGAGTTTACTCACGATCAGTGTATCTATCCAAAGAGCACGGGAGAAACTGGTCATTCACGGTTGCTCCTGCTTCCTCCATCCTTCCCCTTTTCCAGACTCTGATTTATCGGTTGGGTCAGCCTTGAGCCAGTTTCCCTTCTTTGTGCCACTCTATGCCAAGATGCATGTACAGACATCCCCATTCAAAATTGGATATTTCCTCATAATTGCTTCAGAAACCAAGGACTATGACTCCAACGGATGCACATAAAGATCCTGGCACGTAGAGTAATTTCAGTAATGGACACAACTTTCTCACCCCTTTGACAATCTTATTGTTCAATCAGCAACTGACGATACTACTGAGGAAACCTCGGCAGATTTCCTCAACAGAAAAACACGGCAAACTTCTCACCGACAGTGTCCTCTACCGCATCTCCTGCAGACTCTGTTCCCAACATTTGACCTGTCTGCAGCATCCAAACAGCAAATACGGAACACGTGGCTCCGAAGGGCACCTGGAACCTCAGGTAGTCCCAAGCCTCTCTCAAAACCATAGTGCTCCTTGGGAAGGTGGCCTGACTTTGACTGGAAGGACTGGATTATTATAAACTCTCCTGTCTGCTTCGTTTACTAGAAGGAGAAGGCCACCCCGATGCCTCCTTGTCCAAAGGAGTTCTCAACTTCCACTTGATCCACCTGTTTACCCCTTCCTCATTTTTTTATTCTCCCAGAAACCCCAAGCTAACCACTTGGATCTGCTGTAGAGGACAGACCTACTTCAATTTATACCGGCACAGCTCAGCTCACTCAATACGGTGCAGACATGATGCTACGTAATGGGCAAAAGGCTGTAAATGCGTGAGCAGTATTGTCAGCACTTCTAGGGAGCTGTACACACAGATCTACTTAGTTAATAATGAGACGTGCACACCTTCTGTGCACCTCACTGAACACACATTTAAACATATGGCTGCTGAGATAGAATATATCCTGCCAGCCTTTTTTCTTAATTAAAGTTATGCGAGTTATGAAATACTTTCCTTTATAATAAGCTCTTATTCCTGTGGAGAAATTTCTATTTGTTTTTATCTCATTTGAGCTTCAAGGTTAATCTTAGTTTAAGAATCTCGCTCGCTGTGATAGCAACCTCATTGCGCTTCAGTCTGATCTGTGTGCGTGGGTGTGCGCGCATCCTTTTGTTTCATGCTGAGGCTGGATGCCGCTAGCTGAGTATCCTGCGTGTACTGGTTATCCTACAGACATTAGCAATAGGTGTAGGTGACTGTGAAAATGGTACATGAAGGATATTTTCCAGATACAATTTAGGGCCATAAAAACAAAACCAAAAGGGCAGATGCAGAATGTGTATCTTGTTTTGCAAGACAAGGCAAATGTGAGATATTTCACTTTCTGATCTAGTGTAAATGGGAATTTAATTCTGCAATCCTTGATATATATTTACTTATTTTGTTATATGACAGCAGCAAGTGATAATTTATTCCAGCATGAAGAGAGACATTAATAAAGGAGAAAGAATAGAGAGCAAGGCATTTAGATCAAATTAATATATATGAACTAAAACAATAAAAATCCCTGCTTTATCCACAAATAAACTTTTTTATGTCCTGTATACTATATGATGATTCTCATGTCGTATCTTAGCTATGTATTGGACAAATATAGTAGCAATACTGAAATAATCATTCACAGCTATAGGCACTAAAATGAATGTCTGAATTATTTACACAAGTCCATCTTCCCTTGGACTTTTGGATCTGCAGTAATTTAGAATAATGTCTCATCTCTTTCCTCTAGTTCATCAGTATTATATGTCTGCAGTCAGCAAAAGATGTTCTCTTTACTCTTTTTTTCAGGATATGTAATGAGTAACATTTTATGGAAAGATAAAAAGCTACCTTTAAATGCTGCCACTACTGGCCACCACCTTTTTCTCCGTTCTTCAAAGGTGCTATGGTATTTCTTACTCTCTCTATCAGCCCTCAAATTCTTCTTTCCACACATATTTCTCCTGACTCCCATCTCAATCTCTCTATTGGCTTCCCCCCCCCCAACTCTAATCCTTGTACTGTCTCTTATGACAATCCCTCGCCTACACATATGTGCTTCAGCTCTCTCCTCATTTATTCCGTTAGGTCCTAAATGATTAGCCACCAGATACTTCTTATATGTTTCAATTCCATGCTAAAATCACATTCATGTAATGTTCTGGGTGGGAAAATATATCCCGATATGTTGTATGCTGTTGTAAGGGCTCTGTCTTGAAAATATCCTCTCTCACATAACAGGCTCAATCACAAACCCACTGGAAGTCTTGTAAAATTCCTCTAGACTTCCATGTGTGCACAGGTGGACCCAACGTAACATTTCATCTCTATTTGACATAGAGGGGTATAAGGGCCTTGTGGAGAAAGTTAGCGCATGGTAAGAGAATTACATTTATACATTAACAGTCTTGGCAGCCTTTAATCAGCACTTCCGAGAGCAGAGCGGTTCCGTCTAACGGCTCGTGCTTCGAGGAGCGACGAACTCCAGCACCTGAAAACCTCAACCCTCCAGTGATCCCATGTTTTGACTGCAGCACTTCCTCCTCCCTTGAAATATTGGAGTAAAAACTATCTTAAAACTGGGGTGTTATTTATTAAGAATTTTTCTAAAAGACAACATTTGGGGGCCAAAATGTGAGCTCTTTGTTATACATAAAAAGGGCTCTGTCTGCCTTTATAGAGAGGGTGCGATTCAATGTGTCCATTGTATAACCCCATTTAACCGTCAAAAATGTTGCTAAGAACTAAAAGATAAAATATAGATCTACTGTTCATTTTTTCCCCCACTTGATCTTTTGTGTTTGATCATAAATGCACATTGTGAAAAGATGTCTTATACCTCCAAGCTAAACACTGTTTGCTACTCATTAGTGATTTATAAATGATATTTTCTCCCTGGTGACATATCTTTTGATATGATTCTCTAATAATAACATCCACCAATATTAAAATAAGAACATCCCCATGTATTGTGATCACCTTCAACCACATTTCCTCACTAAAATTAAATTTTAGCACACCAACTGATATTGTATGCATATATTTGTCTACCATCATTATAAATCTCCTAAGGGTCTCTATAAAATGATAGTTTTGCCTCTTTGCAGTAATTCTACCTAATGCTCCAAAGCAAGAAACTAATTACATGCTGACTTTTCACTAACTTTGATCTTTCAAAACCCATACTCTGAAGTTTCTATAGGTAATCATATAATTACAATACACTAAGTGGGATGAAATTAGCCATCAACTTTTTTTCTCTAAATAGCATTAACTAAGCATTTAATTTAAAAATATTAATCATTCAGTAGCTTGCTATTTATGATATCCTAATATATAAGTTTTTGTAGGTAAGATTTCAAAATAAAATCTAATTATATGCACTAATATTTATAACAAATGTCTTATTCTAACACAAAGAGTTTCAGTGGAGGGCTATGCTAAGAATTCTGAAAAATATGTTTAAGGAAGGCCAAGGATAAACGATAGTGGTGTTAGGAAATTACTGAGATTTCTCAAGGGAATCTCTGAGTCTCTCGAAAAAATGACCTCATTTGTATTTTCCCAATGAATTGGTATGATATTTCCTGTAAGAAAAATTGAAAACAATTGTTGCTTTCAGTTGAACTCTATTGCTATAGAAAAAAAAAATATCTTGGATTTCCTCTTTGAAAAATGTAAGTTTAGCTTGCTTTTATTTTCAAGCATAATTGTAAGAAAGTTTGATTTTTTCAATGAAAACAAATATCACAGCCTTCTTAGACAACAGAGAAATAACTGTGCAGTTCCATGTTTTTTCCCTTTATGCTTCCAACCTGCTATTTTAGCTCAGCAGTAAAACCATAAAATCCTGCCATCCGAAATGCCGTGGCCTCCTCCCTGCACTTCTTGCACACAAATGAAGACAAACACAAATTCCAACATGCACAAAGACGACATGCCTCTGCCTCTCATCAGGGTCCGCGCTTATATTTCCTCACATGTAGGTGTCCCACTGACTGCCGTGAGGTCAGGCTTACACCCCAGAGATGGCAATGAGGAGCTGAATTAACTGTCTTCCCTGCCTCCATCCATTTTATACCCTACAGCAAGGAAGGGGCTGCTCGGCATGAGGAAAGGTGGCAAAACACAGCCCTGTGTGAAAACACCTCTCCTGGATGAGCACTTAAAATTAAAGGAGAGCTCCAAGACAATGCTTGGCCAGCGACTGTACACTGGGAGGAGAAGAGGGATGCTATACGGTAAAATATTAAATCATGGCGCTGTTCCCGATGTGAGCGGTGGCCGTAGGGCCGTGCCGTGGGTCGAAGTGGCGGTCGCTCACCGCAGCCCTACACCGGTGGGTGCTGCAACACCCGTCTTACACCGGAGCACCGGGGTAAGAGATGCAAAGTTTTGTCCTTTCCCTGCCATTTCCCTGCACCCGCCGGCTCTCCCACGAGCCCGGCCCCAAGGCTGAAATACCTCCGACCCCAGTGCACAGCCTTCCTGGGAGAGAGGGGCAGTCCAAATCACAACCAAGACTTGGAGAGCACCGGAGCATCCTGGCGGTGGAAGGGGCCACGGTGCCAGACGCCACCGGCCCAGGGTGGCTTTGCGGATGACTCAGCAGTGCCAAAAGGAAACACGTTGTTGGTGAAACAGGCCTCTACCTTTACTACATCCCATATGTGCACCTTGTTTGTCTAATAACATTCAAAACCGCAGAAAAATCTGAACACCACATTCACTTTAAAGCTGAATAAACAAAATTTGTTTTGACTTATCATCAATCATGCCATGTGATCACAGGGCATATTGTGTGCAAACGGCAGTTGTTTTATCTGGAGCTTCAACCTTTAAAAAATTCAAAACAGTAAAGTTGTTTATTTGACACCGGTCCTGACCCCCAGACTTTAGCGCTGCATTCTGACAAAGTGAAAGAAAGAAAACACATTTTGCTTCTTCATTGCTGTGGCATAAAGGAAACCCGACTTCTCGGGAGACTTTTGACACATTCCTTGCATTTGAAATGTACCAATAAGAACTTTATCTCGTTCTTTTTTATTTTTCTAGAAACTAGAGGAAGAAAGGTGTTTACATGGTATTGCACATGGTAGCAACTCTCATTATGAGGATCTGCAGACACACAGTGTGTGTATTTAGCTTTGGGAATTGCATTACTTAAGAGCCCTGTGGTTAGAAAGATGAATTCAGACAGACAATAAGGAATAACAGTTTGAAAGCCATGCTCATAAGCCGCTTGCACAGATCCAGTTAACAAATCATAGGCTTGCAAATATTTTTTTCCGTGAACTAACTTGAAAACTCATTCCAAACTATCCTTGAAAAAACACAATCTTTTCCCTCCCTTTGTTTCCTCCATCAATAAATAGATGTGAATAGATTGCAACATAGTACCTGTATATTATTTTCTGTTTACCTGTGTATCTGTGTCTCTTTGGAAGAGAGAGAGAGTGTATTTTGTCTTCAAACATCAGAAATGACAGAGCACCTAGAAAGGCTGCAGATCACTGAATAATATGTGGTCATTAAGTATGATAATGACAGTTTCTTTCTTTTTTTTTTAAACCTCTAAAATTAACATCATAATTCTCATCTAAGAATGAAGAGCAATTATACATCAGGAACATCTAAAACTTTCACTGCATTCTGTACAGGCAGTTTTGTGCTACTTTAACTTCACCATGCTCAGGACAAACTTTCAGATTCATCATATGGGCCTGAAAAAAACCTAAATGCATTCTGTTATTTAAGTCCTGTGGCATAAAGGAAAACTGACTTCTGGAGGGATATTCGACGTACCCCTTCCATACGACAGGGCTGTGGCTAAGAAGGACCAGGACTGATTTCTTCTCCAGACTTCCTATTTTATCTTGCATAAGTCCATTCAGTTCTGTTTCCTCACATTTTAAAGATGATAAAAAATAATAATTAACTTCCAAATAAAGATGGTGTGATACCATCTAGTGTAATGTTTTTAAAGTGGTTTGAAGTCCCCAGTTACAGGAATATAAGGGCTACCATAAATGTTCTCAAGGAAAGGCTTGCTGGGAGAAGTAATGTCTTTTATTAGATCAACTGATATATTTGAAAAAAATGGACCCACTTTTGGGCACATGCAGGTTTGCTGCTTCCGTTTCAGCTCTGAAGAAGAACCTATATAACCACATCTGTTGATCTAATAAGGGATATTATGTACGAACCTTACTCCATTCCAAGTCTGGACCATGTAAGCTTCAACAAACCTGTTTCTGCAACATAAATAATTTGCACAAGGGTCTGTGCAATCTCATAGAGTGTCTCTGGGAGCAACCAGCGTTGGACACTTTGGAGGCAGTGAAAGAGTGCTTACATTGCATTCAGTGCGGAATAACAGGCTCATCAGTGCTTTCTACTTCATATCCCCAGTGAAAGGTCTACCTGTTTTCTTTCTACTTGATCTTTCCCCTCACTTTTTAAAGTTGATGTTCATTTGCTTTTCAAATTCTTATGCTTGTTTCCACCTTAGATTTCATTTACCATGGTTTACATGCAGTCCCTGGGGATTAAGGCTTGATGTTAACAGGTTGGCACAAATAACCTCTTGAACTCATCAGTCTAATCCCACTGATCCGTTTTTATCTTCCTGCTCTCTCTTTAGTGCATCACCCTGTTACTGTATTGAGTGACTGCCACAGAAATGCAGTCCATCCACAGCAAGCGTATTGATGGAACTTCATCCAACAGGGTGAGGAATGAAGTCACTTCTAAAACAGAATAGGGGGAAAAAAGAAAGAAAAAGAAAACAGACCTCATTCCCTCCAGAGCAAGAGTCTTAATGTCTCCTTTCCTTCCTTTGTGCTGCCCTTGGGAGGAGGGGGAGAGGTGAGGCTGTGGAAGATGAGTTGGATTTCTGCCATAAGTTGGAAGAAGCTCTACTGAAGATAGCGACACACCGTTGGTGTAAGTTAGGTCAGTATCAGGTCAGACTCACAGAGAACCTCCATTCCTCCTCCCCACAGATTGGTGTGCAGCTAATTGTATCTGGGCGAATAATTCTAATAAAGACGTGACCTTTAATGCCAATTGGTGGTTTTAATTTTGATTCATAATCAGTCACCTCAGTCTGATCCCTTCTCATGTGTGAGCAGCAGTGAGGCCACTGTGCATATTTGCACACAAAAAACAAATATGGGCCCAGGGAGGCATCCCACGGGGTGAATGCATATATTGCAGATCTTAAAAAGAGATTTGTACATTACTGGATTCTGAAGCAAATAAAAGTGCATAAATTCCTAGGAATCAAAGATAAGTCAAAGGGAAAAAAAAGGCATTCACAAGTAGAAAGCAACCCCCATAGCTCATGAATAGCCTAATTATGAGAGAGCCCCACAGGCAAATGCAAAGTTACCAACACAATTGCCTTTGGAGCTCACAGAGGGGTCAGACGCTACCCTCAGAATATTATCTTCTGTAGCACAGCACCTGGGTCCTGTACTTTACAGTGCCATTCAAAAATCACACCAAGGGACAGTCCGAGGAGGTAAGAGCTGACAGAAACTCAACATGGACATCGTTGTAATGCTCATACGTTCGAGAATCAGTTGCCTTTTCTCATTGTGAAGCTTCTCTTGACGCAAACACACTCCAAATTGATGCAACTTCTCTTCCTGAAATTCTCTGTTACATCCATAGGTAAGGCTCCTTGTGGCCTTCAGCACATGGTAATGTTAAGACACACAGTGTAGATAGCATCGTGTGGCAGAAAGATTTTGTGATGCTGGAGGTGCCACCTTCCTGCCAAGACACAAACCCCTGGTTTTCTCAATTTTGTGAAAGCAGAAACAAGTTGTCTCTACCACCTACCATGCAGCAGAAGGCACTCGTTCATCCTGGAGATAAGAATATGCTTGGAACTATAATGGCATTTTCATTTCTTGGCCAAACACGTTTCAGCAAAATTTGCAACATACTCCTAAACTGTCTGGAGTCAACGATATGCAACAAATGGCCACAGAAGTGAAAGGTACCAAAGAAAGGTGCTCAGACATAGAGACTTTGGCTCAGAAGGAAAAGCGCAAGAAATAAGCTTTGCCTGTCATCCATGGACTTCTTCAAATTCCTTTTCGAATACAATCTGATCTGATAAAGGCTGCTTTTTGCCTTCCTCATTTGCTCCAGTCAGAGTGAATTTTGCTCTCACTCCCACTCCTATCTCCTCTTCAACCTCCCTTTCCACAGGCTCCTACAATATGAGTTTGCTTTGGGAAATTTGGTCCTTGCTTTACTTCCATGGCTACACCAACCAACCTGTGACCACCTGGCTCTGCTGATAAGACTATGCAGAGTAAATACAACTGTGTGAAGAGTTTGGCTGTCTTATACTACTCCTCTTTTTATAGAAATGCCCTTCATAACCTGAGTGCTAAAGTCATTACGCTCATCTCCAGATCACTTAACAGGGCTCATCTCTTTTACAATGCTAAGAAGTACCACCTGCCAATTAAAGGTACAATACGGTCTCTTTAAATCCTTTTCACATTTAATATCACATGTATATTCATGTGCTTAAAGGATATATGTACACTTGCATTTCTGCATGTTTCTACCTCTCTTTAGACACTGCTTTTTTGCCTGAGACTATGAACATCTGATCGATGCCCTGCACTACATTCATGAATGCAAGGAAAGGAGAGAAATCATGTCAATACCTGTGTCCCTTGCATGTTTGTGTGTACAGGGATGTCTCCAACGCAGGAGTGGATATAGATCAGAGGCGCTTTTTGATCTGCCTCAATAGTATTTAATGTACCAATCAGTAGTTTGAGCCCACTTCAAGGGGCTGTAACTTCTTGTAGCTAAATACACCCGAGATTACAAAAAGCTAAATGCTCGGTTCATCCCTATCGTGCTCAGGGGGCAAGGCAGGAGCATGCTGACATTGCTCTGTGATCAGTGAAGACGCACAGGGCTGTCCTGGGATCCAGTGCAGTGCTGATCGTGTCTTTTGTGTTCCACAGTAGAATGTCGTTCTGGATTAGCGGTTCATTAGGAGGAGTTCAGGATGGGAGGATGTGAAAAGGCAGAAGAAAAACCTTATCAGTTGAAAATGGAGCTTGCTAAGCTTATGAACAGAGTAATGTAATGCATTTTTCTGCAATAGCAGCCTGGAGAGCTCTGCTGCGTGGTCCTAGAATTCCTAAACATATAAAGTTATCTCTTTATTTTTACTTAATAAAGAAGACCCATTTATCCTATTAGACTATAGCCTGTTTTCCTATTTGCTGTGTTGAGATCCAGGAGCATCATATGGTTTTGAAATAGGCAGTTTAATCGGATTCAGAATTCATTTCTCTCAGAGAGAATCTAGACTGAGTCAGTATATGTGGTTTTAACTAAAATAATATTTTGTTAGACTCTAATACGATGTTAATACCCATATGAGACAGGGTAATACCATTCAGTGTTCATCTTAATTAACTAACATTAACTATCATTAGACTTTTATATGGTACAATGCACATTACTCCATAACTTCAACACAGATCACATACAGCTAGATTATAATGCATAATATCAATCATGGTTTTCTCCAGGCTTTCTTAGCACCTAGCTTTGATTTTAAAAGTTAAGGTCAATGTTAAGTGTTACACTTCAGCTGAAAAAGTTAAAATCAATGTTAATTAACAATGTTAATTAAATGTTAATCAGTTAAATGAAAGCATTTTTCATCCATTTCCCCGATAAATTGTGGTCAGGTAATCTTGCATACGTTGTTTCAGATGTCATACGAATATGTCATCACCCTTGGGATGACTAGGAGGAAAGTCCAAGACAACCATTCTTGCAAAGATAAAACAAATTGCTTATCTCAGTACAAAGGCAACTAAATTGCGCTGGAAATCCAGACTCATGAATAGGAAATTAAAGGCACAGCAAGACAATACCACCATTGCTAGTCTCGATGGTGACCACAACAGTATCCTAAATCTATCTGAGGGGTTAGAAGCATTTTGGGTGGCTGTGAGCCTTTGGCTCCTCGCCCAGCCATGTGGCAAGAGGGTCCCTTGGCCTGACTGTATCAGAAGCAAGAATTACTGGAATAATCTTCATGTGCACTGAGGACACGTCTGCCCATATCAGCAGCTACACACAGAGATCAGACGTTGGCCGTTAGAGACTGCACTGCTCCAGCAAGTTTATATAGCAGGGCAGGAAAGTGGGGAAAACCTCTTCAGCTCACCCAGGACCCTGGGTGGGTGGTGGGAGCTGAGCCAGGGCTGCTGCCGCTCGCTTGCTCCAGGGACCTGTGATAACTGGGGGGACGGCAAGTTTGGTAGGATGGCAAACCTACGTTTCAGCCTCATCGGTGACTTCTGTGGTGCTGAACTGCAGCACAGCGTAAAGGATCTTACACACTGTCAGCGTCAGAAATGGTCCACTGTCAGCTAAACACCGGTAGAGCTTAAGACATATTTGATTATACCCAAGGAAAATGCTCGCAAGAAGTAACTCACGTCCCACAGAGCTGACAACATAACAGGAAGGGACAGATGGAAGGTGTGCTATTAGGACCATTTGGAAGCAATGGGTACGCAAAAGTGGGATGGCTGGCCCAAAATATAATGAAAAAAAATCTTGTAGTTTAACCATAAATCACACTTCTGGCACATCTACCTGGTCAGGTCTGGAGCCTGGTGTGCACACTCCGCCACACCAGCATCTCTGAGTAGTAGTTGTTAGCATGCCTATAAATCACCCATTTGCCGCTTGTTATAAAGACGAGCCCTTTTTTTCTCAATCTAGTCATAAATCTAACTGTCAAATTTCTAGAGCACTTGACATCTACACATTAAACAATAATGTAGATAATGAATATTAGCAATTTGGTTTGTCTGTGTTCTAGCATTCTCCTCGTGTTTCTGGGGGGTGGGCATTCATTTTCTTGTGTTTTAACTATGTGCAATGATTGCCTCCTGGGAAAACAGGGATTTGGGGTTCATTTAGTAAAAGAAACAACAGCTAATTTTTTGTGACTGCAGGTCTTGATTTTGATTGTGGAATTAAAAACTGCATGAGGCAACTACCAGCAGCTCATGGGCCAAAGTGGATGGTCATCAGTAGCCCTGAATTATCCCGGTTTGGACATGACTGGAATCCAACCCTATAACAGCACATTTTATGTTAGTTATTATAAAATATTAGATGAATACTTGAAGTAGACAGAATATTTGAAGTCTACAACTGCCGTATCATGAGTTTATCACGTGAGCAGGCACAGTCTAGTACACACTCCTAAAGCTCACAATAGTTTTCATTCAAGTTCAAGAATTTTGTATATAGTATTGTACCTGGTGTGTGTATATATATATGTATCCAGTGTGTATATATAAATTTGCACTATTATATATAACATATATATGTTACAGACTAGGAAATTTTAAGCAAGACACCGTTCTTCAAATGCCTTAAAGATATTGCTTACAATTAATTGGATTTGAAATTTATGCTCCAGCTGGATTTCAGTCAAACCCACAGTTCCTTGCATGTTACTGAGATGGTTCTTTTGGCTGAGAACTAGGGATCTACCCTGTAATGTAGAAAATCTATTTAAAAAATAAAATAATAAAGCAGTGACATAATTGACTGTGGATATCAGCATTTTGCATGCCAGTGGAAATCAATATTTAAAGTGTGGTTCCACTTTGAAAAAGGTCCATATAAATATATTGTGCCCTCCTCATCAGATCTGTCTGGCCTTGTGTTCAGGGAGACAACTCCTGTTTCTGCTGACCAAGCATTATCCTTTCCCTTGTCTTTCCTTTCAGGTAGTACTGAAAAGAAAATGCAAATAAAGAAAATTTAGCACTTCTACAAATCCCCTGTGAGTGATGGCTTTCTGGTAAGTCCATCGCAGTGATTCAGTTTGGCCTGATGTGAACACCAAGTGAAACTTTGGCTCTGCCTCTTCTCTGTGCTGGCCATTGGAAATGCTCAGCCACAAGAGGAAAAGGTGGCTATGTTGTATCTCTGAAGACCTCTGAGTTGTCAGCTTTCTTAGCAGAATCTCTTTTGGCATAGAGACCCAAATCTCCCTACAAAGGGAACTGTAGGTGCCTATTGTTGCACAGCCATAGGTGCTCTGCCATATGGCAGAATCTACAACACTGAAGTTAGGTCTCTGGTCCCTCATATATCTGTCAGGACGGAGCTCAAGAGGTGCCAGAAATTAGTCAGTTAATAGGAATTGTTGTCTAAATCCCACCTCCTTCAGGTAGAGAGGCAACTTAATTTGGACTGCAAAGTGAGCTCTACTGGGGAACCACAGCCCTGAAGTGAAACATTCAAGCCCTTCCTTCCAAGATGGGAGAAGAGGACAAACATTAATTCCTTCCACCCTCTCCCTCCCTCCCCCCAAATGGATACGAAATATTGTTAAAGTTCTGATATTTTTCCTGGTAGTTAGTGGCTAGAACCATGTCCTGGACATGAATCACCCTGTATAGGTGAATCCACAGCTCTCTAAGAGCATGTTCCTACCTTTCAGCATTAATATTGCTTTAAAGTGTACAGGCTTCCTCTCCTGCGATGACCAAATTTTCATGGACTAACTGATTATTTGTTAAAGCTTGGGGTCAGTGAAGGTGAGGAAGGTTTGAACAGGAGTAAGCATGAAACCAGGCTATGATGATTATGTCTCCCAGTGGTATGAGGTAGACTTCTACTCCAGTCCATGTTTTGCTAAGTATGTCATTGGTTTAGGTTATGTTTTCAAGGGAGCAGACGATCTTCACAGCACAGGAGTGGATTTACAGTTTAAGCTTTAGATTTATGTTCATCTTGGTTCTCTTTCTGTCCTCCACAGATATTCAACTAACTCCATCAAGAGCTTCAGAAGAGTAAAACAAGTCCTCTGTAATCCCAGAAGCCTTCTACAATGCCAGCAGATAGTTTCCTGAGAGTAAGGAGATAAAGCTTCAGCTATGTAATAAATTAAAGCTGAAAACAGTCAAAGTGCTTTGATGGACATGGCTATGATCATTACCTCCCTTCCTTTCACCTGTCTCTATCTGCCATGGTCTGAGAATTCATACTTGCTCCACGGGCCAGATGAGCAGAAGAAACGTGACTTGTGGAAAGCAGCAAGGCTTGGCACAGGATCCATGCTGGACTGCCAAACACTGAAAACTGACAACTTCTGGGTATGCCAAACTTTGAGAGGTTTAATGTAGGCTCCTCTGAATTTCAGTGCTTCTACTGTTAAGGAACAGCTAATTGGGATCTTAGAGAATAAAGTGTTGGGCTAAGCGACGAAAGAGGCAGGTAAGTGTAAATCCTGGCTGAATTCACTATTTTGCAAGCTTAGAAAAAAAAATATAAAATTCCACTTCTTCCTCCCCATCTGCCTAGTGTCAAGAGTTAGACCGTTCCTTTCTCCCCCCACTTCTCTACCTTGGGCACAGTGCCACCGTCCTCCGTGCTCTGGGAGGCAGGAGACCTCTCTGTGCTCACCCCTCCCATTCTAAGTGCTGAAGCTCCCAAATAGGCTATTCCTGTAGTCATGCGTTTCACGGGTAGTGCGGGGAATGACCCTGGGACGGTTTTCCTTTTCTCTAAGGAAACCATCTGGGTGAGAGCACAGTTCCTAGCAGGCTGGAGAGTTTGTTCCATGCTGCTTCTGCTGAATAAGATCATTCTGGGAAGAGATCTTTGGCAGGCTCCATCCAGGACAAAGACAGCAGCAGACCCGTCCTTCCTGCGTGATCACAGAAGAATTTAGCTGAAACCTCGAACATGTATGAAAAAAAACACCTAGAATGGCTTTAGTATACCAGCTGAATATGAATAATTGGCTGACTGTCACGGAAGAATGTAAGAAAGCGTTTATAACCCATATAATTATTTCTAAACAGCAGACACATGACTGAACCCTAGGAGGTACAAAGAAGAGGTACCAACTTATCCAATAGCTGCAGTGTTGAAACCAAACGGCAGCTCGGGAAATGCCAGAGCGCTTCTGCCCTGGAAATTTCACAATGATGGAGAGAGACTGCTGGCTGAAACGAGCAGCAGTGTTGATGGTGGGAGAGGTAAAGATCACCCACGCTGAAGGCCAGCATGACCCCAGGGCTCCGCACAAGTCAAACTTGTTTAAGCTTAGTTTGATAAGAAAGCCTTGTTTTTAGGAACATTATCTATGCGATTGTTGTTCCACTTCCACAGCCTTTCTATCACATTACTTCTGTGCTGTCTCCCAGTCGTATCCTGCCCAATACTGCACGAGTGGAAAAAAAAAAAAAAAAAGAACTGCACTGCTTTGGGCACAAACACAGTTTTTTTTTTGTGCAAAATGCAAGCTTCATATATAATGCTATAACCCAGTTAACTTGGTTATGCCATCGGGCCTGAAGTGGATTTCATGAGACATGCCAGAATTGGACACACCTCGTCAAGGCAAGCCATCTCCGTTTGGGTGAAGACGGGTAAGCAAAGCCACGGCACCGCTGACTTGTCACCCTCCTCGGCCGGGTGTAGGAGACATGTCCACTTTGGGACACCAGCACAAGGGTTGCAGCTCTACCCAGACTTTCAGGATGGTTTCTCGTTCCCATCTGCTCAGCGTGGGGGAACTGCAGCAGAATTTTGCTTTGGGAAGAAAATAGGGGTGAGGACAACCAGGAGTGGTATTTTTGAAATAGCTTTGCTACCCAGAGACCCAAAGTTGGAGAGGTAGGGAACAGGCAAGGGAAAAAGCTTTTGGGGTTGAAATGAAGGCCCATGTGGGGTCATGCAGCTGGGAGATGGGAAACCAAAGGGAGAAAAGACTTGGGTTTGGATCCTTGGGTTTTGATGTGCTTGTTCCAGGATTCCTTTGGTACTTGGTGAGAGAGTATTTTTAAAATAGAGCGCTTCATCCTGCCTGTGTATTTGGGAGCTATTCAGTGCTTTAATGACTAAAGGACAAATTAAAAGGAAACGCTGTCCAGGATGAGATCTTGAGGGGTGGGAATAGGGGAGCTGGCAGGTGGGATGAAGAGGGCTCACCCCCTCGCAGCCCTGCTTCATGCTTCTCAAACCTGAAGGGACACATAAGGATGTGTTAAAATTGTCATTTCTTTCTTACTGCACTGAAAAATCTCCATTCTATCCTATACTGAAAACTTTCTTTTTTTTTTTTTTTTCTTTGCATCCAAGAGGACAGTGTAGTAACAAACTGCCAAGAAAAGAAACTGTGGTGAGTCACTGAGAGGAAATTTAGTAGAAATGATAACACTTCACAAAAATGAAAATTATTACATTTACTGTACATGGGAACCGTAAAAAGTCCTTTTTTTATTGCACTTGGAGTTGAATAAGAAAGGAGTGACATTTCTACACTGGTATATAATATAATTTGCTTGCCAGCAATTTGTTTTTCTCTTAAATGCAAGATGTATTGACAAATTTCTTAGCAATACAATACTCTTGTCAGAACCTGTGCATGGCCATTGTGACTATGTAGGAGTCTATTTTTCTGGCCTTTTTAATTTTAATAATCCAATATCTTATTTCTCAAAGGAAACTCTTAAGATTTCTGCCCAGCAGCATCTGGCAGTTTCTGTTTTGCAATAATAATAATAATAAAAAAAACCCTGGAAAATACATGCAAAGCGTCTCTAACATCTTTTATGGCTGAGGGTAAACAAAGAGATTTTTTTTCCATTCATCTCTTCAAGCAAACATATCTGAGTAATATCCCTGTAGAAGACATCAAAGTTTAGTATGTTAAATATAGGATTTCCCAGCCCTAGTCTCAGTGGAACATAAGAGGATGATGCATGGAGTAAAAAATTTAGTTACCTTATTTTTCATCTGTGGATTTGGTTTGCTTTCCTAACTGTTTTTGCTATTTATGGAACTCGCATTATAATGAAGCCTGTTTTTCAGCTACAGTGAATAGGACTTTCTGCTGCTGACCTGAAGCTTTTCAATCTGGTATCATAAAGTCAGATGAATAATAGTAATTTTCTAATATGTTGGGTCAGTGATCTGAAGATTCACTTATATGAGGTTTCTTGGGTAAAATAAACTTCCTTATAGAGGACTAGCACAGACTACATGCAGTATTGACTCCTCCGGATAAATTCATAGTTTCAATGAGTTAAGGGCAAAAGATTTCCTGCCTATGGCATTTGAGCTAATGAGCTTGGTAAGGCATCAGCAGGTCTTAAGCGGGTTTTAGGCCTCATGCAGACAGTCTGTGTAGGTGAGAAATTTACATTCAGTCTCGGACAGAAGCATGGATTAATGCAAACGAACTTGTCTTGGATGGAGAGGGAAGCTCCTCTATATGCACCACAGCAATATGTTCCTTTGATCAACATAAACTAAAAGTCCAAGCTGGTAAGTTCGTTAAAGCGCAGTTACGGAAAAGTTTAGCTCTGTAAAACAAATTAGCCCATCTCGATAGAAGCTTTTTTCCTCATCTGTATCCAAAAGGGGTCTTTTAATTTTCAGATATAACTTCCAATAGCAGGCACCTGGAGCAGGGGCCAGGGGACATGGGCATGGGGGCTCCCACAGATAAGAGAAGCTCCAAAAAATCCATGGAGAGTTTCTTTTGGAGACGTCACCTCTGCCTTGAAGAACATTTGTCTTGACTAAATGTAGCCCTAAGAAAGGCCCGTTGACTGAGATGTGCTAGTCAGACATGTTTAAGTTACACTGCCTGACTTCAGAAAGAAGAGAAACTAAGAAGGAGAGGGAGCTCTGATACAAGGTATTAGTTAATCAAGCCCAAATATACATCTAAGCTTCTCATTCCTCCATTTGTTTTTCCTTTGCAAAGTTTTAACAGTGTTTTCTTTCCCATAACTGAGTTCCCCTGGACTTTAATTTTCTAATGACAGAAACCAAACACACAAGTTAGTTTTACTGCAGAGAAGAACTAGCTCTAGTGTGAGAGATACATTACAACATGTGAGAGAGGAGTGTTTGTTTTTGTAAGGTTTAAAATATTGTTTCTTTATTTTCCATCCTAACTCTGAGAACTTTGGCATTTGACTAATTTACCGTGCGTTTAAGGCTGGTAGCAATATTGGAAAAGAAATATGATAATCACATGCTGCCACAAAGCATTCTATACCTCGCTCTCTTTTCCAGCTCTAGTTTCACATGTGTTGGTTCAATGGAATATTCAATAGACATTTATAGGAAATAAATTGAGAGATGAATGTAAACCATATGGCATCTGGAGGTTTATTTGTAAAGCCCCTGCATCAAAGCTTTCTCCAGATCACACCATATTAGCTATGTTTTTCCAGTCCAGCAGAATCAGGAAGGTAACCACAGACTTCCTTGATGGAAAACACATGAAAAACAGAGCAAATCTTAATATGTAGCTAGAGCAACTGTTCAAGTAGCATCATTTAGAATAATTTTATTACTAATGTGTAAGGAGCATTGTTTAGTGATGGATTCCAAACCAGAGACCAAATGCAAGTTCATTTGCTAAGCTCCCCGACCATTAATTTGTAGAACTCGCAGCCCATTAAAATGTATCAAACCATACATATTTAGTGTTTGTACTTTTAAAGTACTTAGGACAATTAGATACTTTCTCGAAACAGAAATGCTGCACGGGATTTTTTATAAAAAGACTTTTCCCACACTAAACACTTCATAGCCAATCGCATCCGTCTAAGTAATAAAAATTATTGATTGGACTGAGTGAGAAGTTTGTTGTCAATCTTATTTATTTTTGTAGCAAAAATAATTTAAGCCGCTCTCAATCTGAAATGCTTACTGTTTGCTCAAGTTTGGCAACAGCCAGCATTGCATCTGAAATCAAATTAAACTGTATTCTCCTGCAGTATGTTACATAAATCATTAGGAAATGTCAAGAGCTCGTATATAGTTGTGTTTTGGTTTTTTTTTTAAGTTTCCACTTAGTTTCCAAAATAGTTTTCATTTTTCAATGTCAACCCCTTTTCAGCCACTTAGACCAGCTATAATGATTTGTGTGTTAAATTTGCTCGTCACATGAATATTTTTAATAACCCATTTAATATTTAATACGCTGCACATATTTGCTGGGCCAGTAAGTTACAAGGTGCAATGCCAACTCCAAGTTAGTACTCCTAGCGGTGCAAGTATTTACCTTGTGCACCAGAACAACACGCTCAGAAAGTGAAGTGAAGAAGACAGAAGAGTTTGCAGGGGGGTTGATTTCGTTGCCTTACGACGCCTCATTCAGGAAGCATTTTTGCCTAGGATGAGACAAAGGACTAGGGCCTGTTTCAATACTTAACTTCTGGTAGACACTTAAGTCTCTTTGACTTTAATATTAAGCATGTGCTTAAAGACAGACATAAAATGCACTAGCATCTGTAGGAATCTTTCCACTGACTTTAATGGACTTTGGATTGCACCCTGATATCTCAGCTCAAAATAGCTGTTATTACAGTAATAAATGATTTGTAAAGCCATTCTTTTGAATAGGTACATTTATACTACGAAATCATAATGACTTCTTTAAAAACTCTTACACTGCAAATTCATACATTCGGGATAATTGCTCTCCTCTTCATTAGGGCTTCACACTTCTGTGGCGCTTTCCAGTCCAATGGTTTGAAATCTCATTATGGATTTAGAGAAGTATTTCTACTCCCATTTTACAGATGGGCTAAAGGAGGTGGAGAGAGACAATGGGCCTCATCCAGTGTGGGAAGCTTCCCGATTACTCGGGTGGGTGCTGGACTGTAAGGTCCAGCCTTCCAGAACACACATAGGCACCTATTTCACACTGAAACCTATGGAATTAAGTATCGAAAATCTTTTGTGTATTTAGCCAAAAACCTCACACTCCATCAAAGCACAAGAAAGTCAGAGAAAGAAAGGTTTTATTCACAAATCCTACTCTTCGGTGATCTATCAACAAAGTAATTCTTCTGTAATATTCTAGCACGTCTGGCACAGGGAAGTGAGAATGGCTTTTTAAGATCCTAGCTAATGTCAAGCATGAATCACTAAGCGGCATCCGGATCCCAGTCGGAAATGCTCCCTAGTCCGGGGTGGAGGGAAGACCAAGGACATTTGTTTGATAAGAGGCCTTTTAGAAAAGTAAAATGGCTTAAGAAAGGGCCTCATGGCACTGTACGATTAGCTATTTTCTGGGCAATTTTTTGATGGGGAGAACTTCTAATTGGAGAAAAATGGCAATTTATAACACTGGACTGAAAGTGTTAGACTTCCAACCTAGATATTTTAATTCTTGCTAAGCACCCAGAGTCCCAAGTAAGCAGCAGCGAAGTCAGAAATGAAATAAACCTTTGTGAAATCCAGCTTTGGTTGTTTGAATTTCAAATACCTTCAGAGTTCATGTCATGTGTGGATCGAGCATTTTAGTTTGAGCCCATCTCTAGTTAAAACTCTCTTCTCCTCATCAATCTCATTCATTCATCAACATACAGGTTAGCCTTTAAACATATGGCAGTCAATGAATGCCACTCACAAACCTTAGAAAATAAGTATGCAAGCAACATCAGTTTAAAAATATGCAGCTAGCTGCTGGAAGCTATTAAAACCCAAATAAACAAAAGAGATTATACTTCAAAGAAATGTCAACAGTTTTTCCTCTCCTAGAACAGAGCAGTTTTCTTTGCTTCTATCCCCAGCCACATCTGGAAAGTGCTTACTGCTTTACACATCTCTAACGATAAAATTAGTTTATTGATTTTTCAGAATTTCCTGATAGATTTATGTAATTTCCAAAACAAAGGTAAACTCACATCCCAGTTAAAAATCCTGGTGGTAACTACAAAGAATTCACAAAATCATAAAAACACAAAGTTACGCAAAGGAACAAAAACAGTCACTTGCTAAATAATGCTGTACCTCTGCGACTACTGTTAGATAGCAAGAAATTGCAATTTAAATTACTTTCTTGTATATAAATGAAAAAAAGAATTATCTTATGGCTAATTAAGGCGGGTGCAAAGTTGAAATGAACCTTCTTTTCCAAATAAATAGAAAGAGATTTTAAAATGAAATCTGCATATTTCATGGAAAGCATTAAGAAGAAAAAGGAATCATAAATCATGACTACAGATTCAAAGAACTATACAAAAATTAGAACTATTAAAGGTATCTGCAACTCTATGCAACTGAAAATTTAGACTCTATTCTCCACGACAGTAAATTGCGTCGTTTTAGATGGTCCAAATGTTGGATTTTTAATTTGCTTAAAATTCCACATTTGTAGCAGCCAAAACCTGCAAAGGCTGTTAATTTGATTTTGGTTTACAATTAACTAAGCAGTAGCAACTTAGCCTATACAGAAGACTGCCAAGAAAAATGATATCTTTGGTAAATTACCAAGGATCAAAATGTGGACAACAGATTTCTCCCCTCCCACCCCCCACCCCCCAACTATTTTTAACTTACAATGATAGTTTTGATAGAGTAAAAGTATTTAACAGAAAATATAATGACAAGGTGCAAATTTTGCAAAACAGTCCAGAATTTCAAAAGTAGCAGTATATGTTTAAAGGAGACAAAAAAAAAAACCCAAACAATTTAAGCATTAAGCATACAGTAAGTGCTCTGTAGTCAAATAAAAAGAAAATAAACTCTAAGAAGACTGCTGCAGAATGGGAAAAAGCAGGTCTAGTTTGTTTATTTATAAATTGGTAACAAGTAGATTCTTTCGCACTAACTAAACCAGACAGTAATTATAAACACAGATTGGTTAAATTCCCTGCACCCTATCAAAGGAAATGAGTTCCTCTCTTTTCCAAACATTGTCATTTGTTTATTGAGCCTCTTTTGGGCTTGATTTCATTAAAAACGATGTAAAGTCCACATCTGCAACCCCCAAAACAATGTTAACCTTGTTAAGCTGATCCAGAGTCCTCATTACAAAAAAATTTGCAGGCAACATAACCAAGCATTTTAAAAGGGAGCCACTGGAATACAGAGCAAAGAATTTGGATTATTTTTGTTCCATTACAGAAAACTTATATTACTATGCAATAGAACAGGAAGCAAACAGTAACCGCCTCAGTAGTTCTGGATAATTAGTTACCTAAATTCTCTGAGGTGAACAAAATGTACTTAGATGGGAGAACATTACTGCTTGTATGCTGAAATAACAGAGTAATCTTGGTTAAAATGAAAATCACAAATACAGGAGGAAAAAGTCATGTTTAAAATCATTAGTCTTTATCAGTAAAGTACAACTGAGTTCCTCATTAAAGTAACAGTTTTATTAAAAAGGGGATGATACTGCTTATATTAGCTAGTGTCAGATATCAGATTTCAACAAACTTTAACACTGTAGACGCTATTAAAACATCATTATTAGAGTTGCCATGCTTGAATGATTTGAACTAAAGTGAATTTCGTGTATTTGTTGGAAGACAGCAATAATAAATCCTGGAGCTCGAGCAGGTGAGAACTGACCTGGACTTTGCAGACAAAAAGTTAAGAAGTTTTGCCCCCAGCATCGCTGGGAGTGGGGTTAGTGAAACTCAGCCCCGTGCCTGCCACCACTGAAATCCTGCCTGAAAGAGCTGAAGTGGGACTGGGGTGGTCTTGTCCGCAGGAGTCCCTACGCACTAAAACCATACGTTCCCCAACACGTGCTTTTGAGCCTGAAGAAGGGCCGGGGAGATGCTGTTACACCTGGTGGATGGTCCCCACGGGACGTTTGCCTCGTGGTAGCACAACCAAAGCAGAAGAGCACTATGGGGAATTATCCCTTCTTGCGAGGGTATTGGCTTGGGCTCCATGACTACGGTGTCTGTCCTAAGAGGTGAGTCTGATTAAGGCTTGTTCCCGTGACTTAAGAGAAAAATACACACGAGGGCAGCGGGATCAAAGACAGAGTAATGTGCACCACCTAATGCTCCTGGACCAATTAGCCTGACAAACTACAGATGTCTTCACAGGACACATTGTATTTATTTACTGATTCATGGCAGCGCTGAGCAACTTGCTATCACACGGCCGCATCCTCTGGTAGGGTAAATGCTGGGTATCTCCCTCCCACCTATGGTGAAGACCAATCAAGGGAAAACGATCAGGTTCCCAAAAGGCAAATCCTTTTTCCACCACTGTTCCTGCCTTCCTCATTTTCCTGGTGCCGGGGATCAGCTCCCTGACGATGTATCCATGCAACTTTTTCAAATGCAATCTGCCTAAAAATCTGATTTACGGCAGGTTTGCTCCTAACCTTACTCAGGTTCTCAAATGTGGCGAGTACTTTGATAAAATGAAGATAGTGTTTTCTACTTTTACACTCTGCTACCATTTTATGATACTAAATAAAATGCTTTTGATTTTTCAATGTTATGATTAGAATAAAAAACCCACATATTTGAAATTTATATTTAAAATAAAGAAGGACCATCAAGAAGGGGGGAGAATATTAATGACTCATTTTGATTTCTCTTGGTATATTATTTCCTCTGAGCCCTTATGTATAACTTTAAGTTTGACCCCATACTGAGATTTCCAGCTCAGCTTGTCACAGGGAATTTGGGGCAATTAATGTCTTGAAAGACTGTGCTTTTAGAATAATCAGGTCAGGAACTTTGTCCTTCTAAATGCTCTGCTGTTTCTCAGGAATATCTGTGGATTCTTGAAATAATAAGTTACAGTAACACTGGGCCAGATCCTCAGCTGGTGCAAAGTTAGCTTTTCTTCATTAACTTCAAAGGGACTATGCTGATTTACACCAGCTGAGGGAAGATGTGGCCCACGGTGTCCAGGTGGATTTAAATCATACACATGAGAAATACCTCAGTACATCCAGGTTTGTACTGAGGTTGAACATAAAAGGCCCGGGTAGTGGGAAATCTATCCCTTTTTATTTTTAAATGCTCAAATGTTTACCAGCTGACCTTCCCCTTTACTGCAGATCTGGGAATCAAGGTGCATACAATAAAGTTCAAACCAATCAACTGCTTTCAGCTGTTCTTGTGCAATGAATTTTTAAACATTTGATCATTAAGACCAATCTACATGCAGGTCAGTTTTCTGAACAGGATGGGAACAGTTTGGGAGCAGATGCCAGGGCACTGACTCATGAAGAGGGACTGCTAAAGAAACACAGAGAGTACATTTATCTTGGGCCACCCATCAGGTGAACACTACCAAGACCATCTCTTTGCTGGATGGATGCACAGATCAAAACAGTTAATCTCTAGTACAGCGCCTTCGTTAATTGAACGGCTCCACAATGGTAGTGCAGAGCTCACCAGCAGCGTTGAGGTGGTTTTCTTGTCATAAAGAAATTTCTCTGCAGTTTTTGGTCCTTCTCCAATTGGTAAATTCTCTAGAAACAGCAATCCATGCAGCTATTTACTTATTTATCCTACAAAATTGCCTGGCAAATGCTCTTAAATATGTGGACAATTTTCAGCTATGACTCTTTGTGATATATTCACTTCCAATACCTTATTCACTTAACTCACAAGAGTTTGTGGCTGGGCAGCAGCCTCAGACCATTGATCCCAATCTCCAAATCACTTCAGTGTTATCAGTGGGGCACTGGCTGCACTCTAAAGCCCACATCCACCATCCCAGCCACATCGTTGGGTACCTGGGTCATGCCCTGACCTTTCCAAGCCCCACTGGCTCACTTGGCCCACCTAGACTGGAAGGTACCTGGGGGTTAGTCTCTTATCTGAAGGCGACAGGACTTAGATAAATGTACTCAAGGGTCACACAAAGTCATGTCCAACCCAGAGTGGGAGAAGAGCAGGTGACTGACACAGGTCCACTGGCGCTAATTATGCTTGGAAGCACATTAGACATGATGGTAATGAGCAGTATTGAAATAGAGACACAGTTTAAGCCTTTTGTTTCCTCAAGATGCATGTGCAATATATCCAGTCTTCATTTTAAAGCCCTCTACTTTCAAAGCTAAGGGGGAAAGCAGGCCAATCCTGGCAGCACTAGGGTTATTGTCCATTTTTAGTTATTATATCTGTAGAGGGGATGATCACTGAAGCTTGCCTGATTTTATCAGGTATCTTAGAAGCTGGCCTTTGAAGGCAGAGCCGCTGTGCTGAAAGCCCATTCCTAACATTATACAGGAATGTTTTGCAATTTGCCTAATCTATATGTTCATGGATTGGATTCCATCTTCTTCCAGTTCAGTGCTCATGATTGTAATGCACACAGCTGCTTTTGTACAGACATCTTTAGCTGAATACTGTGTTGCACCTAAACAAAAGTATCTAAACACCATCCAGCTAAGTTGCCACATTGGTGCCTCTGGAAACACCACCAAAAACATCAGAAAGGTGAAATTGATGCATTTGATTTGAGGATGCAATTTACAAATCACAAATCTTTTCTTTCACCATTAGCCCAATTCTACAGGTACTTCACTCAAGGTGTGTAGGCAATTAATTACTCAAATATATCCCCAAACATTACCTACGGGCACTTGGTGCTAAACCCTTGGAAATGCCCTTGGAAATGTCAGCACCGGACTTGAACTACTTGGAGAATTTTAACAGGAAGATTTTTTTGGAGAGCATTTGCAGGTGGTGAAATCTGCCAAGGTTTTTGTAGTATATCCAGGCACCGTGATACACTTGTAGCCAAACTAGAGCATATTTGTTTGACCCAAATGATAGCATTTGGGTCAAAGAACAGGTTGACCGATACGACGTGTTACCGCCGGCTGACTGAAAGCGTACTTGCAACCGTACAAAGCAACGAGGAATAGGAAACAGAAAGTTGAAGGTGCAAGTCTAATTCTGACACTTGCCAAACACATCATCTTGGCAAGTAACCCAACTGGTCTGTGCCTCAGTTACACTGTCTAAACCACTGAGATAATAATAATACTTAATCACCTTTGAAAAGAAGCGAGAGATCCTCAAACAAAAGCGGCGATAAGTGTGAAATATTCATTATAATATTAAAGAACAGATGGCCAAAGCAGAGATCCAGTTAAAAGGACTGCACAGAGTTATAAGAAACCTCTTGCTGTGACGTATGCACTTTACGATGTGCATTCCCTCAGACAATACATGATGAGTCGGCTGCAGCAGTTTATGTTCTGGATTAGAGCATACACATAAATAAAGCTACGTTTTTATGTGATCCCAACAAATAAATGGGAAGCACGGACAGGAATGTCTAGCTGATGGAAAAATGAGACACCACAAACAAACCACAGCTTGATGATAAAAAAAAGAAGTCTAAGATTTATATGGCACAGCTGGCTATGTGTAGTGCTTTTGTAAGCCTACAGCATCTGGTCACTTGTTTTAAATGTCTGAATAGATAGAGGCTTGAACCTTGCACAACTCTGGAAAAAGAGGCAACGTTTCATAGTAAACCACACAGCTACACATTGCACAATGCCCGGGCGCACATGGAGATCTGCCTGACTTCAAACACCAGGTGAGAAGGGGGAGGACGTCTCCCGCGCCGCCGGGCACGACTGTCCGACTGCATGTCTGTCCTGCATTCAGGGTATCACAGACATCCGTGCACCCACATCTTTCTGGACAAGCTCTGCTGGAACTGGAGTATGTCTTCTAGAGGGACATCCAAGCACAACTATCATTGACAACAATTTTACCATCTCATTTCTGTAGCTCCACTGGTTTAAATGGAGTTATGCTAACTTACACCACTGGGGAACCTGGCCCGTTGTCCCTCAGCAGCTCTAAGAAACCATGCCAAAACACCCTAGATACCCCTTTGTGAACATGAATGGTGCTTCTTCATCTGTAAAAATAGGGTGAAATGATAAAGCCTGTTATGGAGAGAGGAGGAGACGGACCACCTTCATGCTTTACTTGCAGAGTACTCAAGCCTTCCATTTCTAACAGATGATATTTTACCCAAATGTTCAAAAGAGACATTGCACAACAAGTTGTGGGAAAAGCAGACTCCCAGCCGCAGGGTGAGTCACTCAACAGAAGGAGAGAGCGGAGCTTGTTGCACTGCAGAGCGGCACCATGGCGGTGGTGGGGATGGCCCAAGGGTGCTGAAAAGGGAGGAGGGCAGGTACATTTTATGTCTGTATTTGAAAAAAGTCTATGGAAAGTCAAGAGGTTGAACAACAAGAAGAATAAATAAGGCGCCTCCTTGCTTCAGAGCACAAACCAGTCCTTTGCAACAGTAGGAACATACTGAACACAACTAGCTAAATCCCAAATTTGTGCAATCTATTGCAGCCTATGGAAGACATTTCTAAGAATTAAAATATTTCTACAGCTTTTAAACCTGCCATGCTCTCATTGGAAAGGTAAGATGTGGTAGACACAACCATTTATTTTTAGAAGTCTCACAAAAACCCAAAGGTTTGTGCTCCCTCTGTTGGTTTTAGGAAAGAGATTTGGTTTGGTTTTGTTTTCCCCACAAATATCATCCTTCATTTTGTTCTGACATCAGTGGAAGGACAAAAACGCATTTCTGTGACGAGATGTTATTTACACTGAAGTTTCTCTTGTTTAAACAAGAAAATGGACGTGCTAATTTCAGCTCCATCCCAAATGCAAAGAAAATGAATAAACATTTAATAAACCAACTGCCAAACTGGAGGAAGATTAAAGTATTTCAGTACTGCTGAAGGAAATACCGCAAGCAAAAGGGGGATAACACTGCACACACGCACAGAGTTATGTCAGAGGTATCTGAGTTGGTGTCTGTGACATTGTTCACCAGTATACAGATGCCTACAAAACCCAAAGTGAGTGTTCCTCATAGTGTTCTCTATTGCACCTGCTTTCCCTTTAGCACTGGGAGGAAGGAAAAAAAAAAAAGTAAGATGAAAAAGCCCAGTTGCAAAACTGAACTAGATGAGTATGAGTCTGAGAAGATATGGAAGACGAGTAAGAAAAAAAGCGTGACAGAAGGATGGATCAAATTATTGCAAATTTTTTTTCCTTTGGTGTTAATTATTTACAATATATGTTTCTTATCTACAATCTGTTTTTAACTGCATCTTTATTCAGCACAAGGGAGCCCTGATCTTGGTGGGGTTTTAGATGCTGCTGCAACAGAAATACTAAAATATGATATCAGATACACTTGTTCAATTATTAATTTTTAGGAACAGAATGTGAAGTCCTTATTTGCAGAATATGAAACCGCTTTGGCTTAAATGGGACTAATGACTTAGGAGATGCGCATTGGAACAAAAAGTCTACACTTTGGCCCTGGAGAAGGCTGAATCCATGGTCTCTGGGGACTAACTCATGGCCTTATCCAACACTCTCAATTTAAATGGGGGAAAACTGATAGGTGCAGGCAAGACGTGAGGCAAGGCTGCGTGTCAGATACACTATTTGGTTTAGTAGCCTTGAAAGTAAAAGGTGGCTTCTCAGCCTGCCTCCATAACCACAGACTAAGGCAATGCATTAAGGAAAAACTACCAGGCTATATAGCTATTATTTAACACAGCTGTGGAAAGGGTGGCTGCCTGACCCACAGCTCTAATGTATTTGACAGCAGCACCGGTTTGGCATACCCTGTTCGAATGGCTGGCTCCGCGTCCGTCCCCCTCCCTGCCTGGCTGAACTTGTTTGTCGCTGGCTCCCAGCCTGAGACTTGTGACACCGCAATTACGCCGGGGTGGCGTGCGGAGTCTGTAGGCATTTTACCCACTTTGCCAAAGCTAGAAAAATCCTGACTGAACTGGAGCAGGAAAACAATTTGCTGAAACATCACCTGGAGCAGGAAGTTATTAGATGCTTGAGTGACTTCTAGAACAGAAAACTATGTATGAATATGTACACAAGGCAAAACAGATGTTGTCTTGACCTCCGCACACTGGAATCTTATAGCTGCTCTGTTTACTCTCTGCTGTCCATAATGCATCTTTAAGCCAGGTGCTGCCACTTATCAGGTATCTACATCTCTTGTTTAAACAAATGTTAACTGAACTTGACAGCAAAGGGGACCCCTGCAGCAAAATCGGCAGAAGACAGCTTTAAAGCTACCTTCAGTTCTTACTCCTGAAATAACTGAAGTTTTGTGTGACTAGGTAAGGAGCTAGGGTAGAAAGTTAAACTTTTGACCCCATCTCCATGGGATTTCGTACACCATCTGCCTGGTTCTCTGCTGGGGTGTAAGGCTCAGCTCTGCAGGCAGGAGGAGAGCTGGTCTTCAGGAGCTGGCAGGAACCGTGCCGTGGGCTCTGTCCCCTGCCCACCAGCCTCTCCAAGATCTCTTGAACCAACAGATCCCTTCTGTGGTTATCGTTGTCACTACCGCCTGCATCATAAACTCCTCCTTGCACCACAGCGGCTGCTTGCCCCATGGCTATGGCTACCATCTTCCCCCAGGGGCACGTCCTTGTCTCCATTGGAGAGCTGCAAGAGAGCACTGTTAGCCGTGCTGCGAGTCGGGGAGCTGAACGCTGACTCCCCCCTTTCCCAAGCTCGCAGCAGGGTGTCTCTCTCATTTTTTATTTGGTTTTTTTTATCAGTGACAACTTACACAAAAGCTCTAGGGCAAGGCAAGGCCAGAGTGCTCTAGTGCCTGGTGAGGCCCCAGTGAGATCTTACACCATGTCCATCATCATCACCATGGCAGCAGAGCATCTCCACCAAGGGCTGCGGGTTTTTGCAGTCCCCGTGCTCCTTTGGGAAATCATACAGCCGCTTGCGATAGGTGTGAAATTAAACTCTCACCTCTTTGTTAAGGGCAGCCCTATAACTGTTCATCCATGAAGCAAAGACAACAGGCACTTAAAGGAGGTTTTACAGAAAGCTTCTGCGCCTTGCTCCTTCCCTCTCTCCTCCCAGCTCCTGGCGTACGCAGCTGAGATAAAGGGTCTTCAGACCCACACGAACCCCTGCAAGGGACTGAACTGGGGCAGCCGAGGAAACACCGCCACTCAGAAGGAGGTTAGCGCGAGGGGTTTGCTCTCAGCAGCGCGCCAGACAGCACGGTCAAGACAGAAGCAAGCCAGACTTATCGTAATGCATGTGATGAAAAGTGCCCTAGTTTCGGGGCTGCGTTACAGCCTTTTTGGTGCCCAATGGAGAAGAGTTGATAGGATACAAGCACAGCTACTTCACCATCCAAATGCTGCCGAGGAAATAAACACTCTTCTTATCAAAGCTAACTAACTACTCCTCTTATCAAAGCTAACTTTGAATTGAAATTGGTCCTCTGGTTGATTGGATTCAGATTTTCTTAAGTGTCTATCATTAACTCCTCAAAACTGCCTCGGGAACTCGGAGACAATCCAGCATGCATTACATAAACACCTACATCTATATGCTTGTCTACCGATCAACCTATCTGTGTTTGTTTTAATTAAACATGGATAAAGGCCATAGCAAATAGATACTGGTAGCACTGACAACTGTGAGAGAGAATGCTGAAACTCTGCCCGGATCCTGCTAATCAGTTGCTTATAGAGAGTTTAGGAAATCCTAAAAATTGGAGGGTGAGAAGGGGTATTCAGCATTAGAGATAAAGCTCTGAAGTTTAATTCCGAAAACTGAAACGAGTGCTTGTGTAGAACCAAGGGAAGACACTTTTCTAAACTTTACAAAATGGGAAATAATGTTAGCTGTTCTTATTCTAACAAAAGAATAGGTCTATCTAGTAAAAAGCATGTAACTGTCCAAAAAATGTCTTTCGGACATCAAAAATGGTTGTGGGATGAAATTTATGTGCTTTTCTCCAGGCTGGGAATGCCGCTGGTTCACAGCTAGAGCTTAATGCCCAAGATCTATCTTTTGCGGCTTCAGTGAGCTGTGTCTGCAAGCGATTCCAAGCACAAAGTTAAAGGTCATTAAAAAAATAAAACATTTTGCTCCTGCAGAGGCTCAGGGTGTGTACATGCTGAAATAATCACCTGGAGAAAAATATTCAATTAAACTATAGTTTTCTGTCTTACATCCTTCACTCACAGCCAGTCCTTTACCCCCTGTCACTTCATCAGAAGACAGAAAGGGAAGAAAGATCAGGTCAAACATCTCCACTATCACGCGGAAGACAATTTCTAGAACTCATTCGTTCCCAAGGTTTCTTCCTTAATGCCTTGCAGAAAGGAGGTCTGGTATAACGAGACTTCGCAACTTCTTTCATGTAACACAGATGCATACAAAGGAAAATCACACTCAAAGTACGTTACCTGATCTCAGACGGTAGTGGTGGACTCAGCACGTTGTCCAAAACGTACTAAATTACTGCTGAAGCTGAATATGTTGGATATATTTTATATGCATATACTGTGTATACATATTCCTTCCTGCCTTTAGCTTAATAAGCACCCCTTTGTTCTGGTGCGACTAATTTACTTTGGGGGTTTCTACTGATGCATGCTCACAGATCTATTATACACTGGGGCAAACATTCCTACTTTGGCTGGACTTCTCAAGCCTTTTCTTGTTCTTCCAAGAAGAAAATAAGGCACACAATTATTTCTTGGGGGGGGGGTGGTGGTGGTGGTGGTGGTGGAATCTCTTTCAATGATATTGGGAGGACTGGCATTTCGCTAAAACACTTAACTTTTCTCCCAATATGTTTGGGAGTACACACCACAGTAATGGGCTGCAAGTGTGTCTGGTATCAGAGTTCGAAAGTAATCCCAACCTCTGAGACTACAAACTTTCAGCAAACACCTTTGCAGAAAGGTTATGCTGCTCATCTCAAAAAATCCTCAGGCTGTATAGAATTAGCAGCTGTGGATGCAGATCCGCACAGCTAGTCTCTGCTTTAAAACAACGGCAGTGAAGAGGAAGAAATACGCCAAACTCTGAATAACACTGATCACAGAAACAGGTAGAGACGCCTTTTCCATTGAAACCCGCAGGCGGATATTAGGGAGAGCAGGGATGTGTTATGGAAAATGTACTGTGCTACCTGAACATCAGAGGTTTGAAATTTTCTGATGAAATGGAGTCTCATCTGGTTCCCTCTGTCACACGGTCCATTTAATCCTGGCTGAGAAGGAAGGGGGTTGGTGAGAGTTTACTCACCCTCTGGCCACCAGATCAGACTGTGGGAGATGGCTTGTGTAGCCATCAAAGAGAACAAGGAAGTCTGTAATGGACAATATAGTGAGCAATGCCTCGAAACAGAGGCCGGCTCTAGGCCAGAAAGGATAAAATATTAGGCAGATGAAATGGGTTGGTTTTGATGATGCGCAGACTTCAAACATGGCAGTCTAATTCCTTATGCGATAAACTCTGCAGTCAGCAGAACTACAGGCTGCCAGAAAAAAAGCATCACTAACACTCAGGAGGTTTTTAGAACAGGACAGCTTGTTCCTGCTGCAAGATGTGGGAACACTAAATGAGCTCAATAATTTCAGTCTCTAAACCTGTCGTTACCTGCCCTGCTGCTGATAGTGCTGTTATCTTGTTACTTCTGCATGCGTACTTCCTTAAAGGATTTTAGCATTATACCTCTGAAAGGATATCTGGTTTGCTTAAACATCAGGAGACTAAAAAGCTAAACTGAAACAAACCCCACACCTACAATGAGGTGAAAAGAACCATGCATTTCAATGAATGGAGGACATACACTCCATGTAGACCCGAGTTTAGTTACAGAGCAGCTCAGAAGAGCACTAGATCCACTGAAAGTGTATAATTTACCAACCATTGAGGCTTTGTTAATATTCCCCTTTTACAGATTTTTTTTTTTTTTTTGCACTGGCTGATTAGCTAATTAAAGTTGTAGGCTGTTTCCTTTCAATCAGAACTGTGAGCGTGTACCAGGTGCCAAACATCATGACATGCAGAAAGGCAGATGAGCTCGGAAAGATGTAGGGGTACAGAAGAGGCTCAGCCCTACCAGATTACCCCACTGGCAATGGGCTAACACATTGGGTTTGCCCATTCATCCTGTCCTGGCATGAGGTTCACTACACCTCACTGTGAAAACAACCCAAACACCATGAAAAAGCGGTACAGCGTCGGGTGCGAAAACCAAATACACCACTGAAAAATTTGCACCAGCTTCACGAGAGCGTGGTTGAGTTAGATGAGAGGAAGAACGACCTCTAGATTAGCATCCCTTGGAGCAAACTGGTCTCCAACGAGCTCTTGTTGGATGTATTGGCACGTGAGCAGAGACCTGAATCTGATCCAGCTGGGCACAGCATCTTCTAACCTGAAAATCCTTACTGACATCTTCACCTGGAGCTGTTCACAGCGTTCCTAACAGAGAAGTGGGTTTTCGTTGTTCGCAAGAAACAGTCAATAAAGAACTGTTTCACAACCCTGCATAGAGCAAAATCAGCACCAAAACAGGTATTGCTTCCTGTGGCCGTACGGCACTGCCTTCTGCATAAGAGAAGGAAAAAATCCGAGAGCTCTTTGGGACCGACTGAATCAATGTTTTCTTTGTTGTGCTACCAAGCAAATAAACTGGGCACCTCCCAAATAAGGTGAGACAAATCTTTCGTCTGAAAGACGATTAGAAGATAGTTGGTTAAGGTTTAAATGTACTTGGTACATTTAAAAGTACGTGGTTAAGATTTAAAGGGAAGATGTGTTTTCAAAATCCATGTTCTCAGTTTGGAATTTTATGTCTCAGTTCTAAAAAAAGTTTATAGGTAAAGAAATTATAGCACCTCCAAGATGCATTTGGCTGACTTAAAGAATACAGTTGGGGCATGGTCTGTGACAGGGTTAGCTGAGGTAAAAATTTCCCACTCCTCTTCCAAAATCACTGGAAATTGTTGTTTAAATAGAAATTGGCTGAGTTACCAATTAAAACAATTTGGATTGAAAAAGGCAATGTGGTATAAAACAGAGATACTTTTGATCCACTGGTAAGGTGACCAAAGTACAAGATATCAGAGAGGAAATGATCAAGGCAAGGCAGTCTAAGACTTCCAAATTGAAGAGTAAGCTGCAAAATGCTTTGCAATGGGACAGAGGAGCCTTTAAATATTTAACTATAGTAGTTTTAAATGCAGATTGGGCTACATTTTCTTGGCATCGCAGAATTTTTTTCCATTTCAAGGCTAGCAAACCTCCTGGAATCTTACCAATAGCCATGAAAGATTTAAAAATTGAGTAACTGTGGTAAGAATGTGCATAGCTGATAAACAGGAAGAAAACATTTGGACTGTCTTACAGTTAGTCCTAGTGTTTCACAAATTTCTTTATCTAAAATTATGGCAACTGGAAAACCTAAGCTAACATTAAAATGTTTAACTAAGAGTTCAAATACACATATTTTATACAGTGGTAGTAATATTTCTTTTGCCCAATGGAGCTCACAATGTTAGTTTGCTTACAACCACGGCGATCCAAAAAGAAATAATGCCAACACGCTAAGCATATTTCTAAAATATTTTTTCCGCTAAAATGTGCGTCATTCTGAAAACATGTCTGAGTGGTTATATTTTGGGTGAGGAACAAAATCATAGAAAAAGTGTCAAATACATCTTTATACTACAATATTTCATGGTCTATTATATATGTAAGATGGTTATTTACACAAACAGAAACTTAATATATACAAAGGCAAGGGGGAAAAAGCTTGTATTTAGGATTTGCTAGAGAAAACCAGTGAAGCTGCAGGTAAACTGGGTAAGTCATTTAGGTCAAACTGGGCCATCAGGCTGGCTAAATCCTAAGCAGGCATCACACCAGTAGGAGACTGCTTTTACAAAGGCTTCCACATTCATCGGACAGACATATTTAATTTTGTACGCTTGGTCAGTTCATCACTTCTGATTTTTAATCAAGATGCTGGACACAGGCGATGCAACCGCTCCCTCCGCAGTTCCTGTAGGTTTCTCGCTTTAATTACATCAATCAAACCGCAAAACTATTTGTTGCTCTCAGGCGGAGCCAGAGCCTGCGCATCCCACAGGGATCAAGTCGCCCTCCCTGCCTCTCCTGAAGGTTGGTAAGACTCTGACGAGGCTGTGAGTGTGTGACAGGCCCCTGTAAATCCTTGTGCTTCACCTTCAGGGGGGGACACTTTGCAGATCCACAGCTACCTGTCAGCACGCTCAAAACCCACCTTCATCCTCTGCCCTGGCAAGGGCTCTGGTCCCGTTGACAGCTCCCTGGTTCCTGCCTTGCCTGGGATGCTGAGCAATTCCTGCTACCAGAAGTTTCTGTGGCTGCAGATCTCCTCCTCGTTAATTTAGCTCGATAGGTAACATGTGACTGCAGGAATTTTGGCATGAGGATTAGGAGTTAACATAAGAAAGAGCATAGGAAAAAGGTTACAAGGGCTAATCTGAAGTGACGCTAAAGGTTTTACATGGCTATGACTAAAAAGGAACTTGTAAATAGAGGTTTTGATAGTCTTTTCCGAGGTTTATAAATGACATTTCCTCTACTTCACCTTACTGCAATAATAACACAGATTTGCTATGCTACATTTTTCTAGAAATCTTGCAGGACACTGAAAGCCGACTATATCCTATTCATCCTTTCTGCATGCAGAAAACTATGCTCTTGAACTTTTAAAAGTTTTCCATTTGGGGGAGTAGAAATTTCTCCTCTAAGAACCAATTAATCATTGCATGCTGTGAGGCACCTCTAATGTACAGATTTAACGAGACAAGCCTTCCTGGTTTAGTTTTTTCCACCTTTGAATAAGTACTCCTTGACACATAAAAATCAAATATAAACAGCACTAGGACCAAAACCCATGTTCTTGGAACTGCACCTAATTTAGAACTGTAAGAACTTGGGAATGTTTATATTTCATCCCTAAAGTCTTCATCTGTTTATATCTAAACTGCAATCTGAACTTCGACGCAACTACAAGGCTCAGTGAAATAGGAGAGTGTTCCCTTGAGCCATAGTCCTGGAAATCCACCATCTTTTTTCTTCATTAATATCTAATCCCCATTTAGTAAAAATTTAGCTACTTTTATCCTGATGTGAAACTTCAGGGCTGCCTGTTTCGCTCTGCTGCCTGCTGCTTCTAAATACAGCAGTGCTGGTGGCGGAGGTGGTGATTGTGAGTCATAAACACTCTGTCATTGTAACATGTCAGATTTGTCCAAAAGAAACATATTTTTATATCTCAGATTATTTTATTATTAGTTTAAGAAGGTTCGTTTAGCTCCTAGCAAAGCCACGAGGAAGAATTATGCACTTAAGCAGTTCTATCTCTGATGTGTAATGCCTTGCAGTCATTTAACATGCTGAGACAAACAAGAGAATCCCCAGAGTGCTCATCTACTACAGGACTTATTTCATACTGCATCAATAATGTAAATTGAGATGTGAAGATAGCTCCTTGTTTTTGTAAGGTATGATTACACTAGTGCAGACAACATCCACTCAGCTTCACTGGAAACACTGAAGTCAGCTCCCTGATAAAAAGCTGGCCCATTCTTTATCTTAACACAAGAAAAAATTATACTATCAACAGGAAACTGTTGGGAGCAGACCGGCTTTGTAAGATCAGTTGTTTGCTGCGATGTTTTCCAAGCATCAAGTGAAGTGTTGAAAAGCCCAATGCAGGGGTTAATATTTCTCACTAACATGACTTCTGATATGAGTTTTTGTTCTTCTCAGTGGACTACACTGCCCCGCATTTAATCACTGTGGTGAATGCCAATTCGTATAAGTAGACCTCATACAAACAAATTCAGCTGGATTTTTGGAGTCTGTGAGGGCTCACCCATGAAAGACTTGCATCATCTACCTTGATGCTTTTGGTGGAAAACGGAAGTCACCAAAAAAATTCATTTTTTCTCAGTTTGACCTTTCGTCTGCCCTAGTAAGACACACAGCATTATGTCTAGTTAACATACTGGTGCAGTGCCCATATCTACTATTGTACAATACGTAGAACAAACATAAAAGACATCAATCAAAATCCTCAAAATGTCTTTTTCTGCCAAGATGCATAAATGTTTCCTATCTCCCATCAAATTATTTTAATTACAGCTGCTAAGCTTCATAATTATTTTTAGCCAGGCTGGCTTCTCTGTTGTTATTGAACATATGATATGCAATATATTGCATTTATACATCCTATTGGATTTTTCTACAGCAGAGCAACTCCTGTAGTTGAGATGGAGACTCTTTTTCTGTTATTATGAAACCTTTTGAATTCTTGCTGGAAATTTTCCATCTTTGGTATCTTACTAAAATATGGTTTGGGGAGGAAAAGGAAGAAAGAAAGGAAAATTTTGTATGCTCTTTCAGGTTGTTTCCTCCTGTAGCTTTCCTTCTTCTCCCCAAGATGTTTCATACTGATGAGGTTTTTTTATAAAAATCCTATAGTTCCAAACCAAACAAAACTGAAACATGATATGGACAGATTCTTACTGACAAGAGGAGCCAAATAACTTTTTTTCATGACTCGTTATAATCCAAGATCATAGAAGCAGGACCTTTATCTTTTCATGATCTTTGTTTTCAACTACGCATCCTTAACTTTGCTTCAATTTAGGGTCTCTCCCTGCAGGCAATAAAACATAAGGTAATTACTGAAAGAAATAAAAAAAAGTAAGCTTGGCTTCAGCTGAGTAAAAACAATTGGGTTTCAAATATATACCAGCAAGAAGCCTGTATGTTTGAGTGCTACTGAAACACATGCCATTTGTAACACGACAATAGCGATACTCTTCTGAAAGACACTGCTAAATGTGCAATTCACTTACCCAGGAAGAATTTGTATTGCATTTCTGAAAGCAAAATTACAGTAGCTGACAAAACATGAAAGTTTCATCATGGTGGATTAGAATGCGCACAAGGAATTCAAAGGAATTTATCGTTACTCAACATTTCAGCTAGCGCTCTTTAACGCGTCTTTGGGGAGCAGATTTGTCTCTGCACTCTATAGAAAACCCATGCACTTAAAAAGGTTAGATTACAGAAACCTAGTAAATAATATAACAAACAGCTAGTTAGACTATACAGCCAGATGAGCGAATATGTGTTGCTCCTACACTTCTGATCCCCAAAGAAAATGTGTCTGACTGTACCTCTAATACAACTGTTTCTTTGCGCAGGAACTTCCATGACGTGAAGGGATTGGCAGTTGATTTTAAGATTCCTTGTCCCTCCTTGCTTGTCATGGACCATGCTTGAGCAGGTTTCTTTACATTTCAGAATACTTGCAGATATGAAACTTGATGCCACCTCTCCCTGTCAAGTAAGAAACGCTCTCAGCATTTATGATCTCCAAAGATCTGTCCAAAAAAGGACAAGAAAAGTACACAGCTGATATTTCTTAGACATAGCAGGTTTAGAAAAATAAACAAAAAAATTGTCCTATTGGCTGAAAGGAGACACAATGCCATTTATTTTTGGATAAGATCAAGAAAAAATTTAGCAACCTTAACTTATTATTAGGAATGCAAACACAAGGTAGGAAAGGGAGGATATTAAGTTTTCAGTCAAGTAAATACTAGTCAAAGGTACAGCACGAAAACCCTTGCGGTAACTACAGAATCACAGGGTACAAACAAACTTAAGAAACCAAGCTCCATCCTGCTGCAGATGGTACCTTATCTAGTAGGTTACAGCTAGCTCAGAGATAACTATAATTCACATGCAGTGTAAATGTGCCGTTGGTCAGTAGACTTTTAATTCATTAGCTTTGCTTTTATTACTCCAAGACATTTTGATTAATAAACCAGAAAAAAACACAGCAGCATTTCATGCAGTTTTGTAGGGAATAGTTCCTGGCTTTGTACTATGTAATATTAGTACACATTGGGAGAAAACCAACTACTGCTGCAAAGCTCAGAAGCGAAACAAAGTTTGGAAGAGTGGTAAATAAATTTGCAAAAGGGGTAATGAAATCGAACAAGATTGACCATAAACCATCTGAAGGCAAAAATCTGAGTTAGAGATGTGACTTTATATACATCTAGTATACATATACTTTTATACACATACATATACTTTTATACACATCTAGTAATTAAAACATGAAGACCACAGTCTCTAAATGTGGGAGTCCTTAGTTCTGAAGAAGACATGGGGATGATCCATTCAACGTTATATCCAAGTGTTAAGCTGTCAACTGGAGAACAAACTCATCCTAAGATGCTTAAATACGACTATACTTAGCAGGCACAATTCTGTATTTCAGCCTGCTGTTACCTCTGTGAGAATATTGAGTTCTGGATCCACACTTTGAAAAGTACATTGAAAAATTAGGCAATTATAGTAGAAAGTCATAGGAAACATTAAAGAAATTGAAAAAGATGCTGTATCATGGAAAAGCTCATTTAGCCTAACTCTGAGGGGATCACAGAGCAACTTTATCATAGTCTGTAGGAATTAGACAGATGCTCTGAAAGAAAAAAGCTGGAAAATTCCCTGACAGCCAGACCACTCGCCGGCACCATCGCAGGTTGCAGTGGATCCTCTGTCGCTTGAAGTTTTTAAACTGCGGTTTCAAAACTGAAACTTCCCCCAAGATTTTGTCCCTGTTTCTGGCCTTTTCAGGCCCAGGTTGCACAGGAGGTCACAGTGGGTGGCCGTGGCGGTCCCCTCGGCCCTTACCCGTGATTCACTGCCCAGTGTCTCCAACCCTCGCTGATGATCCTGAGCAGTTTTGACTTGCAAGAACCCCATTGAAAGACCATGGGCTACAGCAGCAACTCCCACATGTCACCCAGGGTGGGTAACCGCTCCCATCATCAGCAAATGCTGCACGGTGACATTATTCTGGGGTCAGTCTTACCCTTCTGCACATGGTCACCATATTCTGCTCCCACTGCCATGCAAGCAGGTGCCACTTTCACTGCCCAGGATGTCTTCGCACTAAGACAGACCTCAATTTTTTCCTAGATAGGAAAAATGCTCCACTGATTCAAACTCTCCCACCCCATGCCCCATAGAGAACATCCTCCATACCATCTCCAGGAAGGATCCCTGCACACCCTCCCATCCACCTCTTGGGAAAGCAAACAAATGAGGATGTGGCCCCACGCCCTTATATTGTATATAACACTTTTAATCATCCTACCTATGAAAAATGCTGTGTAAGCTTTTTTTTTGTCTCCTGGCTAGTTTTGTATTAATATATTATCTCCCTGCAACTCGTGACTACTTCCAGCTGGTGCCAGAGAAACAGGAAAGTGTTTGGATGCTTTCTGGTGTTCCTATGGCAAAAAGCAAAGAAAGAAAAGGAGAAAATATATTACAGAGAATTGAAAACAGGTACCTTTTATTAGTGTAGCTGATAGTGCTGTACAGTTCACTGTTCTTGTTTAATTGGGCTACATATTGATTCGATTGTGGCAATGAAAATAGATGAATGTTCCTTAATTACATTTTAAATTCAACTTTCTGAGGCTGAAGGTGCTTTTGAAAATCACACGTAGCTGCCGGCCTCGCTGCAACACAGGTTGACTTAAAGTTGCGCTAATGCTGAGTGGTTATGCCCAATGCTGAACCGGTGCAAAGCCTTCATTAAAATAAAAAGCAGCTCTATAATGATATTTACATGACATTCAAAGTGCTCTTTGTTCTTACAATAAAATACATTCCAGATAATTCCACACTACCAACCATAGTTCCTATTATTCAATTTTGCGATTTTTCTTATGTAAGCAAAGTTTTTTGTAACATGTCCGCTAATTATTACTTTTGTAAGGAAAGGTTCAGAAGTATTTAGACTCCTAGGAGAGTGAAGACAAATGCATTATAGAAATAATGCATTTAGCCTCCAGGAGTAACCCTCAGCTCACTTATAAAAGGTCTTGCCAGTCAAATCTACAGAATACGATTTGATTCAACTCTAGGGGAGGAAAGAGAAACACTTGCCTGCCTCCAAAGTTCAAGCAAAGATGCTTGAATTGCAGCTGCCAAGTTGGGAGGTGGCAGAAAATGGAGGATTTGAATCTAGGGGGAGAATAAGTAAAAAAAATATTTATACATTCTGTCGTTCAGCTCTAATTGCTTCAAAGATTATTTATTTTTCATTTTTTTGGAAAATAGCTTGCAGCTTCTTAACATATTTTTCAAAGAAGGAGCTGGAAGGCATAATAAAAAGCAAGCAGGGATATGCTTTCCGAATAGACTGAAATAATTAATGTGAGAATGCTTCCGCTTGAGCATTTTTTATGAACCAAAAATACATTATTTTTGCTTTTAAATTGGAGATAATTTGTTACACGGAAGTGGTGGTTTCTTTAATCTTGAAATAATGCTAATTACAATGGTATTTGGAATCTGAATTCTTGCAAAGCTATTCCCTTGTTTGCTGCTGACATAACGAAGCTACTTAGAGACTTCAGAGCCTTGTGGCACAGTCCCACTTTGTTTGCCCGTTGTCCCTCCTTGCTTTCCCAGTCCCAGACCTCATTACTCCCCTGATTTGACCGCGTGTGGGTTTCATCTACTCTAGTTCACAGTCACTCCATAAGCAGCTGGTTAGGACGGGCAGTGGTGTAAACACTATCGTCTTGTGCTTCTGTCGTTAATACCGGCTCTTTCCAGAGAGCCACCAAAGCTCACGGCCACAGCTAAGCCTAAAGAAATGTCTCCCCACGCTACGCCGCACCACAGCACATTTTCGGGAGGAAGGTAGGAAGGTTTTGTCCGTTTATTTTCCACTGAAAAGCAGCTTTTACTTATTTTACTTTCATGTACTGTGGGATTGCCAGGGAGCTTAGTCATGGAGCTGCACTAGGCACCTGCACAAACACAGACAAAAAGCAAAACCAATCTTCGTCCTAAAAAGCTTACAGTCCAAGTACAGGGCTGATCAGGTACACGGAGGTACCTGGACGCTCCCTCAGCATCCCCTGGATTTCAAACCAAGGTCGGTTTGATTTAGCCCAGAGATGGGACTTGAGGCTTGAGGTCCCGCACGCTCCCTTCCCATCGCAGCCGGCAGCGCCGGGCTCGTCCCAGAGGCGTTTGCCGCGCTGCGGGGCCGCCCGGCGGGAATTCAGTGGGTGTATTTACCTTCTGGAAAGCAAACGCGGACACTGTTTCTGCAGCCACAGAGTTTCATTTGGCAGAGGAACCGGCGCTTATCCACCAGGCAAGCCCGACACTCCCTCGTCTCCACTCAGGGTTGTGTACACAAACAGAAACAACGCGCTGCAGGTACACGTACGCGCCGTGTTCCTTTCTCCAGGCAGCTTTCATTATTCAGCATGTTTTCACCGCTGAACAACAAATTGTTAGTGGTGTAACAAGACAGGAACACGTGTTTGGGTACGGTGTGCTACCTGCAAAGCCTGGCACTTGCTCTGCCGAGCTGCAGTTCTCCGGTCTGGCACGCTCAAAGCAGCAGCTAAGACGGCAATGCAGCTTATGGCGCTGTTAAAAAAGGGTAGATGAGAAAGCCTGCGTTTGTCGAGGCTAGGAAATAAGACGAAGATGATGAGAGGCCATATTATTGAGTCATTTTGCAGGGCCAATATTCCCTCTCCCCCCATAAAATACAAATATAGTCTGGAATAAGGAGCCAGCTGAGGTCCCAAGTACAAATAACTTCCAGGTTCTAGACCTGAGTTACCAGTGGGCTGACAGTGTTACTTAATGTGATCAAAGGAAAAGCAGGGGGCAGAGGGAATTGATTATAATGAGATTCTTTAAGCTGTGCTGAACTTGGTGGAGAACAAAACATCTGCAATGGTACAACAGGAAAACAGGCTGAGCTTTTATTTTGAAGAATGTTAGCTAGGTCTGAAGTAGGAAGATGGATAGACCTGTGAATCATCACCATAGAGGTAGTAGTTAAATTTGTGTTTTCAGATGAAAGTGGATAAGGCCAAGCCTCTAAAAGAAAATCAGAAATAGATCTGAGAGATGAACCAGCAGAAAACAGAGACATAAGACCAAGAAACAAGTTTAAGAAGGATGTGGATGAAGGGTATTCACAGTTCAAACCAAGACAGTCACGGGGTTCTCGGGAGGTCACCCGGTGCATCCCTTTGCCCTACGGCGGGATCAATTATCCTCCTGTCTTTCTTTTCAGAAGTCTGTCTGCCCTGCTCTGGAAGGCCTCCAACAGTGGAGATCCCACAACCTCCGCAGGCAGTCTACCTTAGTGCTTTATTATCCTGATTGTTATGAAAGTTTCCTGATGTCTAACCGGAATTCTTCATTGTAATTTAAGCCCATTATGTCATGTCCTTTCTATTATGCACAGATTGTTTCTGTCTTCCCTGCCGCTGTTTCTTCTGTAATTACTTTCATGTCCCCTCTCAAGCACTTATTATTTAGGCTAAACAACCTTGTTCATCCAATCTGTCCTGCTAGGCCCAGGTTTCTAGACTTTGTATTCAGCCTCCTCTCCAAAGAAGCGACATCTTTTCTTGAAATAAGGAACCTAACCCAGGAAAAAGTGCTCCAGCCGGGGACTGCGGCAGTGTTGAGAGAAGGATTACTTCCCACGTCTCACGGGTGATAGGTCTGTTTGAACATTGCAACTCAGCAACTACCTTTATCACAGCAGGATGCCACCGCTGACTCCTGGCCAGGTTGTGATCAGCAATGATCCCAAATCAGTCAGTTTTTCCTCTGTGTAATTGGGTAGCTTGTTATGCTTAAATACTGTCAATTCGCACCCATAAGACTTTCATTTCTGTGCTCAGCTGCATCCTGGAGTCTGCTCAGAAGGATCATTTAGTTGAGGATACAGTGCATCTGTCCTCTGTATTTCTTACACATTGATTTTTGATATTGCTCTTTTTGAGAAAATTATAAAAAACTATCAATCTAAAATCAAATTATTTTTCCGTCAGACTTCAATGCCTATTGCATCTGGGCCCAAAAGGCGTTTAAAACTTCTGTTCTTTACAGACTTCTAGAGTCTATGAAAGATTCAGAATGACATTTTGTGAATAATATTTTCCATTTTTTTCTGCAAATTTCTTTTTTTGAAATAGGGTGTTCATTTGTTTTATACATTTATATTTGTTTAAAGAGCTAAGCCTTGGTGCTTTGAATCTATCAGTCTTCGGAAAAACATTTTCCATGACCAAAAGTGAATATTCATGTTTTCTTATATGAATATCCCTTTCACAAAACCTCTGCAGAAAAGTACAGATTTCCGACTCATGCAGTGGCCCCGCATGACTTTATATCTTCCCCAAACCACTTGTCCCATCAGACACTCAGAACAGCAGTCCACTCTATTGGAGCAAAACAGCCCACATTTACAGTTCCTCTTTTTTTTCCCTAGCTATTAGCTCGAGAAGTCTACTCCTGTTGGCAACTCTTACTGCTATGTAATAATTTACTAGCTACTAGCACCCTAGCATGCCTGTGATGGTGTAGCAGCACAATCATTAGTTTCTATTCTGCAGTGGCAGGATGTGACAGGGAGTCTACGATTTCGGATGATTCTGGTGTCAACTAACTGTGACACTCCATCAAACCCTGCATCCTTAATGTCATGGAGAGTTACATCCTTTCATGGGTGATAAAGCATGGGCATTCCGACAACCTCGGTTTAAGTGTCCTCGTTGGCCTTGCTAGGCTCATGTCGCTTCATTGTTTTATAACTTAAATTGTCTCATATTGAAAATGAGGATTCAATTTGAGATTTTATTGTTAACCTTTAAGGGCCTTGGAGCTCAAAGTCTACTCGAGAGGTAAGTGAAGTTTATGCTCCAATTCTTAATCTCCCTTCAGTTACAGATTTCTGCACACGTACCCCATTGCTTCCTGATAGCTGTCTGAAAACTTTTCAGTTTTTACTGACAAAAAGGAATGAATGTAGATCTTCAGTGGTTTCCAGGGATGTTTTTAAAGATAGGTTCATTTTTCTTCTGTTTGTTTGAATCTTGCCACTTGTTTCGCCTTAAAATTTTATGTTAGAGCTGGAAAGAATGGTTCTTCTTGCCCAGCCTCCTCTTTGAGGAAAATGCTGTTAAAAAAACAAAAATTCAATGAAGCTTCCAAAGGGCAAATGCTAACTTTTAAATTGAAAATGCTTTAAATTTTAGTTTATAGCAGGAATCTTCTTTGTTCTTCAAGTGGTCATTTTTCTTTTATTAAAACCCGTTATTATCACAGAAAGCATGCTCTTTGTGAAATAACATTTCAGTAGTCAAAACCCCAATTTTCCCTAAGGAAATATTTCAAGGGAAAACTTTTTACATGCCCTACTTAGCACCAAGTCTTCCCATTTAAACACCTCCACAAGTGGCCAAAGTTTCAAAAGAGATGCTCTTCCACTTAGGCACCCGAAGGAAGCGTTTGAATTCTGAGCAGCTTTTGAAACATCAGGCCACCTTGTTTGAGGTGTGTGAGAGAAAGACGTGCCCTTTTCAAGATGTAGCTCCAATGATGGGTCCTTAAGAACTTTTGAAAAATTCCCCTTTAAGAAGAAGAGGATTAGATCAAGGCGTGAATATTCCAGACATAAATACAGATATAACTCTGAAATCCATCTGTATTACATGTGTTTATACGCTATTACAGCTTGCTTTATCTTTGTGTTTTCAGCGCAAGTATTTTACATAAGGACTTGAATGGATTACAAATAAGCTATCTTCAGAACGGCTTGAAAATTATTGCTGTTGAGAAAGATGTTGTTTTTGTTGCACAGAAACACACCTAATTTCTGTTTGTGCAGTTGAGTTTTCTTGAGGCCAGGGCTGACATCCAGCATGCCATTAGGTACGGAAAGAGGTCCATTGTGCTCCAAACTGGCAGAGAGCTTGCAAAAACTAAGCTTAAAGAGAGGTGGATCCCAGCCAATCCCACTGTCAGCTCTCAGATCTACTCCCCCGTTCTTTCCCTGGACCAAGTAACCTTTTGCCCTTCCATTTTGTAAGGCATAAAGTAACTTCTTAATTAGGATTATTTTTTCCCCCGCTAGAAAATGTATTAACAAAGATTATTGTCAAAGCATAAAACTGCTTCCTCTTTATCTGGCACAATGCTGCTACAGAACAACCAAGAGGTTCACAGACCTTAAAGTCAAGATGCTGTAAAGTATTTGCAATAATAGCTCAGAGAATGCCATGAAATTGGGGGCTTTCAATCATGCTAAAGAGCACCCCTCCTTCTTTCTGTGTATCACCCCTCCCTGTTTTAACTCTGCCGTATGGACCCGTCAAGCTCCACTATTTTTCCTAAAATAATCAGGTCTGGTCACTTGACTATAAACCAACCTGTTGGCCAAGGTTATTAGTTTCGATGCACTTCATGGGATGCTAAGAAAATATTAAACTTGAGGAAGGTCTCCTTCCATTTCCACAAGGCTCTGCAGGCAAGTCAACAAAACCTCATTGTCAATAACATCAAGGACTGTTGACAGATCTAATAAAATCAACATAGATTTATTTTCTGTGGCCATTGCCAAGTAGAGATCAGCAAGAGATAACTACCCTTATATTAAACACACATCTAAAGCCAACACAGTAGGGATGAAGGATGCTTGTGAAAGACATAAACAGGATTCTTCTGCTTGCATCATCCCAGAGATACTACAGAGATTAAAAATTCCTGTCAATATAGGGGCTAAAATCACCCACTGTGAACAAACTCATGAATTACAAAGAACTGGCCATAGCGTCAACAAACCAGAAGATTTTATCATCAGAGTGCTTTGCTGACTCCTCTCTGCTGTAAACTCTTGTCACACCAATCATGATGAAGGCAATAGCATCAAACAAAAATGCAGCAAGGACACATGTGAAACTGGGAGGGAGATTTTCCCATACATCCCCGCTATGAAGACAAAGAAGCTGTTTTTGTGCCGCACATCAGAAGGGTGATCTGATAAAGCACTTTGCTAAAAGCCCTTCTGGAAAGATAAGCCCATCTGCTCTAGTAACAATACACAAGGAAAAACAAGCACAAACCCCAAACAAACAAACAGATCACAATGTATGAGTGAGGAGCTTAACAGACTCTGGATATATTTAGTCTGATTACCAGAACTGTTTCCCCCATACATATATATATATATATATATATATACACACACATACATGCATATAATTCTTTTCAGATGGTCAGTGCAGGTAAGGTACTAGACACAAAGTTAAACTGATTTTTCTGGTGTTCCTAGGTGCCGTATTTAAAAATGGGATTATGTTGGCTGCTTTCCAAACTTCATAGATCTTCCTGAACTAATAACCTACTCTAAGTGGAGAAGATAAGTCTGGTGATGAAAAGGAAGAGTACTAACACGTCCTCTTTGATTTTGAGTAGATCAGTTCGGACTGAATTCAGCTGACTCATCCTGATGGCAAAGGTAAGGGTGGAGATGCTTCCCCTATGGGCTGAGAGATAATTTTGTTGCAAGCAGAGCGGTCTCCTTCGAGAGCTGCGAAGTATTTCCTAGTGATACATCTACTACCCTCATCAGCTAAACCATTAGTAAGCATTAACAGCAGTGAGCAGTGAATTTGAAATTATTTCCCCTATAGGGCAAACAAAGCTGGAGCGTGCTCACATATTTCTTGACAAGAAATAAGGCAAACCCCATGGTTTTGCAGCTTGGCTGCTACAAAACTCTGCGTGAGAATAACAGAAATAACCGTGATCTCTAGGGATCCTCAGCTGGTTTGGAGAAGTCACTGGAGCATCTCTGGACCAAATCACTGAACACCCTACAGTGCTCTGCGTGCTGTCTCATTGACATTATCTCAAGACCAAAATTTTGGTGATTGCTTCTATCCATGGCTCCTGGCAAGTGACAATCAAACAGCTGACATTAAAGGGCATACAAAATAATCTTAAATTTAAAATTTAATTTAATAAATAATAATAAATTAATTTAATAAAATAATTTAATAACAATGTAAATTTTAAATTTCCATTTGAATTAAAGAATTTTAAACTGGCAAACCCAGACACTTCTTAAGTAAGAACATAAGAAAGACTGTACAAGGTGGTAGGAGAGGTCTTTCTAGCCTGGTAGCTTGTTACCGGGGCTGAGAGGAGAGTCTCTGGGGAAGTGCACCTGAACAGGACAACCAGACTGTGCCTATCTGGGATGCTCCTGCCGTGAACTGCAGCAAAACGTAGAAATGTTATCAGGAACAGCTTTTCTGTGGCATTTCTGGGACTAAGAAATAAATTTTTTTCTTTTAATTAGACATCTTGGTGTGTGTCCTCCTCACTGAACTAAACGTTGTCTTGAACTACCTCTTTCTCTTTGTCTACTTGCTTTTCAAATTACGCTCAGTAACTTATATTAAATGATAACACATACCATTTAAAACATTGCCTAGTTTGCTATGCAGCATCATCTACCTTCTAGATAAAAGCCAATAATGCTTGGTGTCTCAATCTAAATTTTTATTTTGTCCGTAAATTTATTTTAATTTCCTCCGCACTTCTGGATTGCACTCATTACGGGAAGCAAAAATCCTATTTCCAGTCTGGCAGCAGTCCAGGAGTACCTGGAGCCTTAAAAAAAGGGCTTTTTCTCCTCCACACCTGGTCTCCATCCCCTTTCTAGCGGCAGAAGAGCGAGCACCTTTGGAAGCACAGATGATCCCCTGGATGGCTTCAGCAGAGGCTGCAGAGCCCCAAGGTTTTGAGGCCCCTTGGCCACTGGAAATACAGGACTCCAGTTCCTCCTGTCCCCTTTCTCCCTCCTGTGCAGGCAGCCAAAGTGGAGAGCAGTTCAAAAGCAGTTTTTATTTGAGCAAAGCCCTGCAAAGCCAGAGTAAAAATTGGAGGGGGAAAAATGACAGTAAAGTACCCTACAAACCCAGATTCTCCGCTTAAAACTGGTCACTCAGAGGCACTACAGGGGTAATAGCAGAAATGCCTGGCCCATCATGCTGCCACAGAGGCATTACTGCTCTCTCCTATTCTGTCTTTGCTGGGCCTGATCCCACGAGCTCCTTTAGGAAAGCAGAGAGAACTAATTGCAGAGCGCTTTTGTGGAGTGTCCAGGGCAGGGACTCCATTCTGCAAGGCTTGTAAATTCTTGAGCACTATCCCGACGGTAAATAAGTTACCGTCATAAAGAATAACGCTAATACGTTAGCCTTCTGCTCTGCAAGTTATTCGGTATTATTTGTGTGTGACTGTGACTTAAAAGCTGCAGGTCTTTTGACGGTCACAAACAGACTGGAAATAGCAGATGTATTTTTCATAGTAATTATTGTTTATCTGAAAAAAGATTGCTGAGACAAACAGCAAAGTACAAGGATCATGGCCATCTCTGCTGACTAAAAAGGGTCTTAAACACAGTAAGAGCACACGCTAGACGCGATTCTCCTCCGCTGTACGCTTTTATAGCCTTCAATAGAGCAGTGAAAGTTCCTTTCCCTCTATCTTGAAAGCACTTATGTTGGTACCGCAGAAAGATGTGAAGTAACTGAAGGGGAAAATCCTGGTTCCTTGTGGAAAACAACAAGGTGTGAGCTAATTAAACAGCATTTTGTGAGATGACAGATTTCTTTTTAGAACTTCCTGCAGCTCCGCGTTTCATGTCTGCACTGTACAGAAGCACCGCGTTGGATTAAGATGCTGGGCTGATTTACTTAACCTATGCCACTCGCGAAAAGCAGACTAGTAAGCTGCTGTTGTCCCAGCAGTCAGTGATGTACCTAGAGCGTGGTCAAAGAGGACTTTGGTTTCCAGTAAGCTTAACCCCTCTATGAGTGTAAATTGATCACTTAACATTAAAAAAAAGAAAAAGTCAATTTTGCATCTGACCTGTTCACCTTCATATGACGACATGACATCTTAAAATCATAGTAAGTATTAGAAAAATTATGTTTTAAATATGGGCCTTTGTATCTTTTACCACATTCTCTCCTGCAGTGGTTATTACCTAATAATTTTTGACACTAGTGATTAAATAGAAAAGTTTTACATTTTATGATTCTATTTCAAATACACAATTGCCAGCATATATATCAAGGCAAAAATTAGGCCCTTCTTAAAGAGTCTGTAATTATATTTATGCATTAAAGTGTCAACTGTTTAAAACGAATGACTTCAAACAATATTTTTATGTAATTGTTTTAAAAATCAAACTATTAATCAGACCTTATTGTCAATCGCGACTAATGGCTTGTGTTTCAATATTTTAGACCACTCAGGACATTCTCTAATTTGAGAAATTGTTATAAGCAACTTAAACAGTTACTTAAACAACCACCACAACTAAACTGGTGAGCACATTCGGTAAACAAAAAATCCTCAGCGGCAGAACTCAGGCTATAGCATCAGCAAAATCCATCACCGAGAAAGCACTTCATGGCTCACAGTTCTCTGCAGCACTCAAAATATGAGAGGAAGTTAAAATGGGACCTTTCTTGAGGAGTTCAGGAGCAGGAAACTTTTAAAATTTTATTTCAACAGTGATTTATTTTTCTGGCCTCTGTTTCCTAGATCTTTTTATACACTTGCTTAGGAGGCCAGATCTCCCTCCCAGTCAATAATATATAAACAAAATTATCTTCAAGTTCTGTTCTTCCCTAAAATGGTGTTGCTTTTGCCACTTAGTATATGTCATAGAGCCAAACTAGGTCCCTGAGTCAGTGATGTTGCTGTTTACTCAAATGCCACTGGGCATATGAATTGCATTTGAAGTCACGGATATTTTTAACATCCCTTTCCTAGATGATGAGCTCACATTGCGCAATAATTTCAGGCCAACAGCAAATCCCAAGGAATTTAGGATGTGGCAGCCAGCGAGGATGCCTGGCTGGAACACCTCGAGAAGAATGATTTAAAGGAGGGGGAGTTAATTTATAAGTTTTTAAACAGCGTGCCAAGGGAAAAATAAGTCTTCTGTACATCTGCCTACATTTTTTTGAGATCAGATTTCAGTCACTGAATGATAAAACAAAATGAAACAAAACAGAAAAAAAAAGAAAAAAACCAACAAAAACCAGATGAGTGGATTTGCATGGGAGGTGATTTATTCTTTAGTTTGCCTGCAGGAAAAAAATAAAGTGATATTGCAGTTTGATAGGTACATATTTTCAAATAACACATCTAGCTCAATCACGGATATGGACTTCTGGATCTTAACTGCAGCTTTTAATTCTGCTTTGACAAATTTATGTAAATAAATAGACCAGGAATGGACAATCACTGGAAGTCGAAATCTCTTTTATGTAATCTTTGAGCTTCCCTACTGGAGGCTATCTGTTAACTGGATGTGAATTATTGCTTGTGCTTGTTTCCCTCGTGAGTAGTACTCCAGGTGACTACAGCTGCTGTTTAAAGAAAACAACTGTTTTCGTGTGATTCAAAATGTAAAGGTGGCTGTGGCATTTTTTGCAATTTTGCCAATTATCAGATATGATTTCTGTAATTTCTCCAGTCCTTACAAAGACCCTTACCCATGGAAGTGATCTTTGTACAGCATCACCCCGTCATGGGAATCCAATACCTTGAATTCCTCTATTAGCTTTGCATTAATAATACCTAAAAAAGTAAATGGTGACTTAGTTCTCTGCCACATTTCTCTTGGTTTCAGTTGATTTCTACCTGAAATTAGAAATCAGTCCATATTTGTTCATAATTGGCCTGACAACACTTGACACCCAGCCCATGTTTGCCAAAAGGTTCGTGAACCTCACTGAACCTGACAAGCCCTGAATTTGTAACAAAGGCTCAAATAAAGCAGCTTTCACCCTGTTGCAGGTTTTATTAAGGAAAGTTTAGCATTGCTCTAAGAATAACATTCTACTCGCTTAGAGGTTAACAAAAAGTTATTAAAATAATAAGATTGGAACTCACAGTGCAAATTAATCTGCCCAGGACTGGAAGATTGTTGGATGAAAATAAAGACTTGTAAATAAAGGATTTCAGAGGCTACAGACTTGACACCGAGGATGACACTGCAGGCTGGATTGCAAGACTTCAACAGAAAGTTGCAGTGGCCCCCAGACAGATACCCAAGAAAAAAAATTACAGAGGACTTTTCAATTTATAGATCTGGCACACAGCAAAGTTTGATTGTTTTGATGAATTTGGCTCAGACACTGAAGGTATAGCCACAGGTAAAACACAACACACCTTTGTGTTGCAGTTTTTAATGCTATTTGGTTCAGAAGGATTGCAGTAAATGGAAGGGATAACTAAATTTTCTGAGTGCTGATGAGCTCCTTCGCCTCTTACAGTGAAACTCAAATAAAATTGAGGCCTCCAAATAAAAATAGTGTAAGGATGAAAGCAGCAATGAAGAAAGCATCACCAGATATTCTTGCATACTGGAGGATCAAATCATTTGAGCAGTAGCACTTTCAGCGCCTTTTGAGTCACCGGACAGGTAATTCTGCTAGAACTGAACCCCATCTCCTGTTTACCCATAAACGTGGAATACACCAGGAAAGTATGTTCTTGAATAGCCATCTGAAACGTGAACGGTTCCCCTGCCTATTACAACGCTGGGTTTGCTTCATATATGATGAGGAGCGTGTTCTTTTTTTGTCCCCACAGTCATGGTAAAGCATTTGGTATATACTGCAAACGTCATTGCTTACCGAAGGTGCAGACAGTTGGCTTTACTAGGCGATTTCCTGACTTTTAAGACTGCATTCTTCTAGCCAATCTTGCTGTAGTTTAAAGTGCATTGTATGAGTTTCCCTTTCCTTTTTGGAATAGTATAATTTGCTTCATAAATTACATATGGTGGAAGCCTGTTGAATGAATAACCTTGTTGCACAGAAAATTAATTCTTTTGACAGGTTTATTCCTTTAACAGATATTTGGTGGAGGATTTTACTGCATTATTGTATATATTGTGGCTTGCTGCACAGAAAATGTTTCACAGTATTTCAGCAGATTTATTCCTTTAACAGAAATAACTATTCCTGTCCGTTTACCATTTGTTACTTATGGAATAAATTTCTTAGTTACAGATTCTTAAAAGAAGCTCACTTGTTTTGCTCTTGTGTTTCATTTGAGTGCAGAGAAAATACATTTTTTCCTTCAATCAGCATTCATTTAAATGCATGGTAATATATGCAGTTGTAATGAACCATATTTTGTTTGATTATGTTAATCTGTAACAGTGTTAATTTCCTTATATATATGTTTATGTGATTTTTTTTTTTTAAATTAACATTTTACCATACCTTACTAGATTATCTTGGATTATTTAAGGCTCCATATACTATTCTGGCATGAGAATTACATAGCACAGATAGCACGACAGCAAAGGAAGTCAGATTGAATGCCACATGACCTGATTTGAGCAAGGCTAATTATGTAATTAAGATATTGAAACAGGAGCCAGAATATCTGAGTGCTGCTCCCAGTTTCGCCAAGAATCTCCAGTGGGACATTTAGCATTTAGCTTTTCTGTGCACTGCTTTTCCCCGTGAATGGGGGTACTGATGCTCAAAAAGTATAATTCACAGAATAAAGCTGCTCTGGGTACACTGCCCGCAGCACACCGTGGCTCAGAGATGTGCAAAGTATTTGTAAAATAATTTCAGTATTTTGCACTGGTTTTTATTTTATGCCTAACTTACACTCAGAGTAGGCACTCGGATAGACCTGTAAAGGAAATGTGGTGCTTATCCATTAAATTTAGGGAAGAATGAGTTGATTATTTTTTTTTTCTTTTCTTTTTTCCCTCTTCATTATTTGAATGCTTCATCTAGGGAATTAAAGTTCTGTTGCTTTGAGATTTAGAATTTGGTGTGTATTCATCTTCAGGAAACTGATATTCTGAGCTTTGTCAGTGGTGTCTACCCTACGTTATACTGGAACCCAAGAAATAAGAGACAAAGAAAATAGACATGACAGGAGTTTACAACCAGCTTCTCACAAGATATCAAGACGAGACATTTGTGTTACGTCAGTACAAACTTCTGCATAGCCAGTAAACTTCTTCAAATAAATGTTTGTAGACCACTGGCATAAAAGGAAAAAAAAAAAAGAAGAAGAAGAAGAAAAAAAGTCCTCGCAATTGATTTTTTTCTTATAGCATGGGGTTTTTTTAGTATTTCCCTATCAATGCCTGCATACTTGACACATGAGAACTTTCTTGCCAAAGACTGTAGGCCTTCCTTAAACTAATCAATACCAGTATAGTTTCTACAGGCTAGGAAATCAGAACACCAATTTTCCAAAACCAAAAGCAATCATCACAGCTGTCCAAGACTAGTCAGAAAACTCTCTCCTTAAAGCTAAAGCAAAACATATTAAAAATATAAATATAGATAGATATATGACCTTGTCTGGAAGGCTCTAGATTAAGATTCATACAGTTCTTACAGGAGAAAGACAGTAGCATATATACGAGACCCCAATCCATCACGAAAATAGGCTCTACGTAAAAAAACATGTTTACTGTGCTTTCTTTAAACTTAGGGGTTTAATGTAACTTAAAGGTTACATTTGGTTTCACTACCATGTTATTCTAAAATCCTTTAAAATACTTATCTTTGGGCTATTGTCATGGCTCTGATGTGAGAAAAATTGCGAAATAACATGTGGTGAATGTAAAATCAGAGACACGCCAAGGTGACGAGAGTGTGATGGGACCGCAGTATGGAGTGGTAGAGGACATGGCATAGACACCCACCGTCTCATACCCAAAAATCCACACCTGTGTGGATTTCCATGCTGGAGTATTTCAGAAAGCCCGCTCAGTCTTTCTTCTGCTCTGACCATCAGACGGGACGCGCAGCTTGCATCTGAAGGCCAGGTCTCCTAAGACAACGGTGTCAATGCTTAACCCAAGTGAGTGAAGAAACAGAAGCTCGCGTAGGTCACATAAATACTTTGGACGTGGGTGGGTGAGAATGTGTAAGCCATAGTGAGCACTTTGAATGACTTCCCTACTGTCCCGCCTAATTTAGCAGCGTACAGACTCATCTATACCAAAAACGTGACCTCTTGATTTAGATTGCGTAGCTCTCCAATAGTACTCATCTCAACCCAGAAATAGGCTTCACACTCCCGATTCAACCTGATTCAGGGTAGGGATCTGTAAAATGGTAATTACCCATGGATATTGCAAAAAAGAATATTCTTCTAATTAATAACTTCTTGCTACATCAAGACAACTTTGTAAGTCCTACCAACTAGGTAACTCTGATAAGGCAGAACTCTTTCAGAAAAGAAAAGCTACACCAACACACGCATCCCAGCGGCTACTCAACATTATGCTTCATTGACAAAAGCAGAGAACCTGACTCACTGCTTTATAAATACAGAAAGCTGGAGTTATATGCCAGGGAAATCAGCAAAAATCTAGGCTAGCATAGGAGTGAATTATTCCCAGAGATACAGGCTCGCGTGGCACCAGCTCAAGTGAGTTTCTAGGGGGCAGGGGAAAATAATACGGGCAAATATAGATTGGCTGGACTGTAGAGAATTACTTAAGCTACATTCCTTGTACAAAACTTAAATCTGCAAAACGCATATACAAAAAGATCATGTTTTAGTCCCGTCCCCCTGCTACATCATGTCTCCATACCAAGTCTGTACTCGCTTAATTTCCTTGAGATTAATGACCAACTCTGCAAGTGGCCACCACACACTCCTCGTCTTGCGATTTCTGGGGAATACCCTGTCTCAATTGCTGTTGTTTAATTGTAGTCTAGTAAAAAAATATTCCAAAGCTCTCAAAGAGAGAGGCCAATAGATATATGGAAAACACATGAATATGTAATTTTAACAGCTGAAACTATATATATCTGGCAGGCCTTACCTAATGGTTCAACCGAATCCCCTTGGCAAGCTTATACCAATGTTATTTTTACTGTTCCACTGGTTTGTTATATATGTAAAAGAATAATATTTTATCCAAGTTCCAAGGCAGCTGGTCCATTCATGATAGGCCCAAAAGAGAACTTTGAAAAGGACAAAAAGAAATTGTTTTGTACAGAGTAGCCAAGCGTCCACTCAGAGATAACTGCTTGTGTTTGTCACCTTGAAAATCAAACAAATTCCCAATCAACAAGTTACCTATGACTGGAACTTGAAACGGTAAATTATATTTCTCTAACAGACACACTGGATTTCACAGCAAGATGATTTCTTTTTTTCTTCACAGAGACCAATCCAAAACACATAATGTCAGGAAAATATAGAATCATACTTTGAAAGGTTTGGAAAAGACTGTTTTACAATCACAGCGGCACTTTGGCACGTGTGTGCCTGCATGTGCGCGCCTGTGCGAGCACAACCTCGCGTCTCTTCCGTTGGACTTGACTTCATCTGTATTTGCATCCAGCTGTCTTCCTGCACGATAACCAGAACACCGGAAATTTGCTGAGGATGACACACACGATCAACGAGGAGATTTTAGTCATTGCATCAAATTAGAAAATTCTCAATCCTGACTAAGATGCAGCTAGGAAACGAGCTGCCAGCAACACCCTCTGAAGCAGATGGTTCCCACCACTTGGAATGCTCCTTTCCGCGCACTCCAGTGACTCCTGAAATAACAGAGCGCTACAGACCAGGGAGGGAAGACGAGTGGAAAGTCAGACACGGCGCTGAGCTCCACTTAGCAGCCTCTTACTGGTGGTTTGGTCAATGCTCCTCTGCCCACTTGAGAAAAATCACTGGCAGGTCATCACTAATGACACATCTTTATCCTAGCCGGTGCCGTTTTACAAGCATCAGTTGGGCATCTCGCAGCCAGTATGACTCAGACTTGGAGGAAAAAAAAGAGGATATTGGAGAAGGATGTCATAAAGCGCAGGCCACCTGCAGATCTCAGAATAATTGGAGTGCTAGACGGGAAAGACTATATTGTACAAATTGTCCAATAAAATAAATTACTTATAAGGCATCTCAAAACACGCTAGAAAGTTAGGAATTATGATCAATATCACAATGTGAATAAGGTGCGTAGTTTTAATAGTTCGGATAATTAACGAAGGGCACGGTTTGCCAAGAGTTGTGGAAGGTTATCAGTCACATGACATTTTAAAAATTAAGATCTCAAGTCTTTCTAAAAACAAGCTTTCTTTAGGCCACGAGTTACTCAGATCGGTGAAGGAATAACTAAATGAAATGCTAGGGATTTTGCTCCGCAGGATGTCAAATTAGATTATCCATCCTTTAAAGCTATAAATACATGAATTATTACACTTGTTTTACAAATGAGAAAACTGAGGCATAGACAGTATCAAAGGGCTTTATAAATGTGAATGACTCAATAACATTCTGCTATTGTTTATTATCCATATTCCTGTTTTTAAATGACAGAACTGAGGCACACAGAAATGAAATGACTATCTAAAGTCACACCAGTCTCCTCCTTTAACCTGATAAATGGGTAAGTAGGCATGCCATTTTGACATACTAATATATGTGTTAAGGTATTAATTTTCCATACATCTTGAATATATGGATCATTGGGGAGCAGTTTCTGTTGAAAACAGCAACAGTCATATTTTTCTCTCTTCAAACTTTTGTCTTATCATGAAACTTCTATTTAGCTGGAAAAAGTTCTTGTTTTTCTCTAAGCTTGGCAAGAACAATGAATAAAAAGCATTGTGGTTTGGGTGGCAGAAAAGAGGGATTTGGGGCTGGAATACACAGCGATCCGAGCTGAGGGAGTGGGATGCCATCCATGTGCACTGGCCTACAGAATATCAGTGGTAAATCCTCTTGATCCATTCAGGGTGGACTACTTTTGGTGAAAAATTAATCAATGGTGCTTCAAGGTATTTAGGAGGGCAAAGAAGCAATGTCTTTCCTTTATGGCTACACTGCAGTGATCAGTGCCTCTGCAGGTGTGTAATTTAAAGAGGTGCTAGGAAAAAGATGAACATAAACAGGAAGGATACAGGGTGTATACGAAGGTTACTGTAGAGGTTGCAGCTGAATGACTGCAGGGCTGCATAATCCTGTATCAGATAATGCTTGAGTTTATTTGCCTTGATTTGAACTCTCTGCTTAGAGCCAGGACACAATGATCAGAGGTTAACGGGGCGATGCCACACAGAGCAAAATAACCTGCACAGAGAAGTTTCTTACAGAATCAGGCATGACAGTTCAGATCCTGGCCGCTGTAAATCACTGCAACAGCACGTATATTCACAGTAACTCCATGTATTTCAACCATCCCAGTGCAGTAATACTGCTAAACATTGCAACTATTAGATCAGTCCCTGCAGAACTAAACTCAGCTCCCACAATCCACTAACCATCTAGCCACTTGTTCGGTCTGGCCCAGAAATAATTAGAAAAGAAAGTTTTCTTAACGACATTGACCCCTGTCAGAAAGCAAAGTCTTCATTCATCTGTTTGCCTGTCTACCGGTGCTAATAGTCAGGGATATACCAAAAAGGAAAAGTGCCTTACTTATCAACATTATTTTCCTTGTTCTTGATCTAGGTCATCAAGTAGATTAATATGTAGTTGCAAGCTGTTCATTCATTGTGGAGGAGCATGTACATAGCAGGAAATATCTCCCATGGCACTGATAAACTCTCAGAGGCTATAGGCCAAGGTGTTTATGCTCCAATGGAGACATTTGTGCCAAGTACCTGCTCCCAGTGATATAGTTATAAGCATTAAACTCGAAATGTAACTTTAAAAATCTATTACGGTCTATAGCTTTTATTATTTCCAAGACGGACAACTGTGTTGGTTATTATCAATATGTTGTGAAAGGAGCTTTGACGCCTGGGATTTGAGGCGGGGGGACGGGGAAGAGGCATGCAGGAACATTTAGACCAAATGTTAACAAACTGATAAAGCGTTACAAAAATGTTTGAAAGAAATGTTTCCCTTTTCCAGCCCCAGCTTTCAGCATGCACCCAGCAAGAGCAGTGCAAAATAACCTTTAACTGATAACATCTAAACACTTGCTTGCCAGGATCCCTCTTTGTAACTAGGATAGCAGCTTTTCCAGTCTCTCCGTTTCTAGGATCTTCCCTCAGTATTCCTCTCCCAATTCATCCATCTTTTGTCCATACGGATGTCCCACAGCCAACAGGACTTACTGATTTACCCCAACCATCACTGTCTCTGAATCTACTCTACCCGTTACTGAATTTTGCCTTTCTTTCTCTTTGCTCTGTGCTCATAACTTTGCCATCTCCTTCAAGAACAAGTCTTCCTCACTTCAGAACTGGGTTCAGTCTGAAATACAAAGCTCTCTCCTGGCTTGGAGGTTCTCCTCTTTGTGGCCAAGCTCACCCTTCTGCTGGAAGCATCTCTCATGAGCTCAGGCTCCCTCTTTCCTTCCTCAGATTTTCCCTCCTGGCTCCTGATGTAACACTCAGCTGTAGCAGATTAACAGCTGTCTCGGTGCAACAGAGGTACAAGGACTATTTCTGGCTGGTGGTTCCCTGTCAGGACACTTAATGTCTTCTTCAACATAACGACAGGGGAGGGGAAGGGGAGATGACAAATGCGTGGCTGCAAAAAGTCTTCCTGAACCGACAGAAATAAATAAATCAGGCACAGAATCAGCCCATAAATGGTAGATTGCAAAATCAAATCACCTTAATGAAAGGAAAACATTTCCAATGCATTGAGACACTGGAAGTCAGAATACACCTAGAAATCTCTTAAACTAAATTTGTGTTTTAATTGCTTTGGAGGATAAGGACACAAAACATATACCAATATTCCAATAAGAAGTTACTTCTCTGACCATATGAAAACATGGAATGTCAACAGCCGTGGGTGTTTCGGGCTGTATACCGATGAAATTGTTATTGCACCCGTTGTCATGTAGTATTACAGCACTTTAAATGTATTGATCTCCTAGATGTGAATTCTGGAGCAGTTTTACCCACATTTGGCAACAGAGAACTTGACCTTCAAGGTTTTGGAGACATAACACAGAATCAAACCCCAAAAGGCTGTGATTTCTTGTCCTGAATGATTAGTTTTATAGTTTTACAAGAAGAGCTGTACCCCACTTCCCCTATGAAAGAAAATAGGCAGTCTCAAAGCTGCATATTTGGATTAGAAAAACATTTACACACATGGCCCTCTTACTGCCCAATGCTTTTAAGAAAGTAAACCTATGCTGTTAAATCCACTAGCATAACTTCATTTGGAATGATGGTAAAAAATAGATCCAGTCAAGAAAACATTGGGTTTTTATACAGACCCAGTCGAGTGACATACTTGTGGCCATACAAAAGTTTCCCTCTATTAGCTGACATCGTGAAATTTTTATAATCTCTTAGGTTTAAGTTCTGCACTTTTAATATTTTGAATTAAATTTCTGATTGCTTTCCTTCACCAACTGATACAATAAGAAAAAAGGAAGCATTTACATAGGCTCCAGTGAAACAAAGAAGTCAGTTACAGTTAAGAAAACCACCAAGAAAAAAAAACCATCCTACAATTAAAAATAAAACACCAGCTGTTAAAAAAAATTTTCATAGGCCTCAGCAAAATTATTTTCTTACCTTGTTGTGACATTATGAAGAAAACAAAAATCAGAATGCAAGTTTTGATTAAAAAATCTGTCAGTCAACATGCAATTTAATATGGAGTGACATATACTGCTAAAAGGTACATTTTAACATTAAAGACCAAAACTCCAGTGATTAATATTACAGTGATGACAGAATGGGAGTGCCTTATTTTAATCCACTGTTTATCTCAACAGGGTAATTTATAGATCACTCGACATGTTTTAATAGCAGGCATAAAAAGGTACTCTCTAATATCCACTTGCTTGCAAGATCTGACATTTGGAGTTACGTGTTCAGAAAATATCAGCAACTGCATTTGTTGGACATATATACAAATAACTAGTCATCCTACACACAGTTTATAAAAAGTGATCTATTAATAACAAAACAGCTCCGGAGACATATGGTCTCTTAATATTCAGGTGGAATATCAAGTGTTTAAGTTAAAATAAGGGCAGGAGCACAAAGAGTGGTCAACGCATTGATTTGGCTGCCAAATATAGTTTTTACCATCATAAATCTCTGGCTGACAACTGCACAAAGGCTGCTTTACCTAAACCCAGCCAAGGAAGGGTGTTTGCTGCCGGATTGCCTGATAGTCACTATGACAACTGATGCCACAATTAGACAAGTACAATCCCACTTTCAAACAGGCACACAAGTCATTAATTCAGCAGGACTTTTGTTGACAATATGTTATGAGGGAAATATTTAATACAATTCCAAGGCTGATATATTCTCCCGTTATCTATAGTAAAATAAATTGCAAGAACTGATGAAAACAACCATTTAATTAGTCTAAAGTGAGCCAGGGAAGCTACCCTGTACATTTTGGTTTAATGAACTCACAGGTGCACAAAGCTCCTTAGAGTCAGAGTAGACAATTTGAAGAACATGCTAAGAAAGATGTTACATTTGGGGCGACAGCAAAAGAGAAAGAGAATAAAATGTTTTAAAAAGTGAGCAAATAAATTGTGCCCCCAAGTCTCCGATACTATGAAGATATCCATGAGCAACTCCTCCTTTGTGCCAGGGAAAATCCTGCAAGGACTCTGCTAGCTGATCTGAGGAACTGCAGATGAGTAAGACTCTGTGGTGATCACCACTACAATGACATTTTCCCACCTAGGAGAAGTGAAGTGACTTGTTTACAAGACTGTTTTCCCACGTGATTTGCTCTTTGAGGCCACTGGGAAGTTCAGGAGGAAGACAAACGAGTCATAGAAGGAAGAAAATGCGGAACAGAAAGAGTCTTACCCAACTTTGAGTGCTAAACTTAAAGAAAGGCCTAGAAGGAATCAGGGCAAAAAGAGAAAGATCAGTAAAATATTGACTTGCATGTTCACAGTAATGATAGGGAGAGCTCTGAGACCCCTCAATGCTACAGAAGCACTGTGAGATATCCTTGTGTGTAACCCAAACATGGCTGTAAAGCAATTGCTATGGGGAGGGCAACACCAAGGCAAGAAGCGTTTGACATTTGTGGGTATGGCTGGCAGGAGGAGGGTGAGTTCACCCTGGCTTGGGCAGGGGCATGGACTGGGGGATCTCTTAAGGTCATTCCAGCCTACAAGAAAAAACTACGTGCAGATGCTGACACTGCATCCACGTTGACAGAGAAGAAAATGTTAGTTGCTGGAGCTGCTGAAGGATCCGGGTGGTTAGAGCCTAAGCCAAATTCAACCCATTTCAGCCCCACATGAGTCAAATTTGTGAGGCCCATGCATTCCTCCCTGTCCAGGTCCCAGTACGTTCAAAAGCCATATTCAGCGCTGCTGGTGAGGCTGGGCATAGGGACAGACCAAAGAGCGCGGATGATATTAATGTAGGCAGTGTGAAGCATTACACCTTTTCAAGAGCGGATCTGGACAACTTCCCAGGCGAGACATCCTTGCATCTCATTTCAGCTGCAAGAGTAGAACAAGGAGGCAGTGAGAGGCCGATCTGGCGCAGCAATTCCTCTCCCCATCCCTGCAGTAAGTGGGCACTTTCCAACCACTCCTCACCTGAATGGCCCCAGGCAGCCTGGCCAGGAGGCGGACAACGAGGCCATTTTGCACAGGGCATCAATGCCCTTATTTCTGAAAGGAAAAAACAGCTCTAGGGCTGTTGGCTTGGGCAAGTTCTTCCTCTGGCGTCAATTAATTATTTCCCCAATAAACACTGCTGCTTACTATCTACCAACAGTAGTGTGAGCAAAGTGGTGGAAAGTTATGCTGCTCTCCATTACAGCCGTAAATAGGCGGATGAGTCCTTAGTATTTTGGTGTCCTTGGGCCTCAAACCTGAACACAAAGCCGTAGTCACCAAAAGACAGGTTTTCTGGCTGAAGCCTGATATCATCCCTCATGAAAATGGGCTCTGTACAGATGATGTTTTTTTCTCCATCCAGCCAAAGCTGAGATTTGTACAAGAGCATGTGGTATATGTGCAGTGGGGATGTGCCTGGAGATGCACCTACACCTTGGCTGCCCCGCTCCTGCTCTCCTCTCTTCCATATCCCTACATAGGAATCACTATCCCTCTCCAGTTTCAGTTATTAGTTGCCATGTACAGACAGAAAATGAAGTTTTTTTCTGCCCTTATTAACCTGAAAGGATAGGGCATTCCACCCTAATAGAGGTGACATCAAACTCTGTTTGACAGATAAATGTTACCTATGATCCCTCTAACAGACCAGCTTTTCAATCAACAGAGAAATCTCTGCAGCCATTATGGAAGATGGGCACAAGAGCCCCAGGAAAGCCCTGTTGTACTGCTTAAGCTGAAATATGAATAGCTTAAAAAAAAAAAAAAAATTACAAAAATAAATCAGTAATTTGGTACATGACAGTCAAAATATCTTAGGACTTTGTTTCCCTTATACTGAAACAGGATATCTAGATACTTGCAGCTGCTTCTGCAGTTCACAAGATAGAGCAGGATTTCACTAGTGTGTGCATTATGAAGAAAATCAGATGGAAACCACACTATGATAAACAACATTAGTCATACTACTTTTTTCCCCACATTCCAATGCTTTTTAAAAATCAGTCAAATATATATTATTCTCAGTTAACACGCACACAAACTGGTATACAGAAGTTAAACGATTTACTTGATCAAAATGTAAAAGAGTGCAAGTCTGCTTCTCAGACCCCTCTGCTCACTTGCAAGAAATATTACATCCTCTGTCTAACCAAAGTACAGATTAGAGCCAGAATAATTGATTCTGTTCAGTAACAATAACCTGATATGTATAGGCAGTTTAAGAACATGAGTGACATGTGTTTCACCCAAAATCAACGGTTACATGGAAGCTTCAACTTCCTTGCTACACAAAATTCCCCACATGCCATTCGCCTTCAGGGAAATTCAGTAAGGGCTTAGTCCAACTTCATTACAATTAATAAGGTCTCTGCCTACTTTGAATCAGCCTTAACTATTTTCTCCCTTTCTCTCCTTTAATTGCTACTCGTGCTGAAGACTACAAATAATTCAACATCTATTGGTAGAGGAAACACACAAAGCTAAAACTGTTGCACTAAAATAAATTTCCATGTTCTTACGCCTTGTGGCACTAATGGATGCCTGCCTGCAGGGTTTGTTTTGTCAGTTTTAATTTTAATTAAGAACTAACTCTGCAATGTGTCTATTTTCTTCACCCCATTTTTTTCCCCCACTGGATTGCATTTCAGTTGCATCATGCCTCCTTCCTAAGTCTTCTGGAAGGGATCTGCACCCAGGCCAGCTTAACGATAAAGATACCAGTTTTCCATCCCGACTCTTTCTCATGTTTGATTACATCATCCTCTTCTAAATAAATGTGAGTGTTTGTTAACATAATGACATTACTGTTCAATTTTAGCAAAGCAATTAAAGATGTGTTTAATTTGAAGAATTGCAGTTGTTTTATTGTCTGCAATTAGGTATATTAACTTCCGTGGGAGTAGTAAATACTAATAAAAACGCTTTGCTGAACTAAAGTCTTTCAGAAGGATATACAGACAACAGAGCTGCATACTTTTATTTTACAAATTCAGCATGATTTTGATGTATAGTTATTAGAGTCACTTCCATGCTTGTAACGCAGAAAGGATCCTACATTATAGCAATAGTCCGCATTTTCACTCCCTACCAACTTGGCTTCAGAAAACGCATGCTTAATTTGCATGCAAACTTTTTTGTTTCGACTGGCAAATATTAAAAAATAAATCTACTGTGATTGAATCGATAAGGATGCCTGCCCAATACACTGTTAAGTGGCAATATCCACTTTTTCTTTTCTATGGGATAAGTTTACTGCTTTTTCAAATGAATGCCTGGTGGCATTGTTAGTGCCAAGTTCTTATGTAAGAGTTATTAGATATTTAAACAATGGTATTTGAAAGTCCGTTGTACACTTAAAATAGATGGCTGTCAGGTCTTGTAAACTCCAAAGCAAAGGTTAAACATTTATCTGATCTGAAAGCCATTTATTGAAACTGTATTTTGTGACTTTCAAATGGTACTGCTATTATATAAGAGGAAAGCTGGAACTAACACTGCAAAATCCTAATGATCCTCGCCTGCCTTGCAGAAGTCCAGTGGACCAGATCCAGAATTCATTGGAAGTGACAGGCGCCTGTCAATGCCAACATCAGTGGTCGCTGGGCAGGGAGGAGGGTAAATGACAGTGATATGGGAATTTCAAATGGATTAGTGGACCCAGACATAGCTTGATGAGGAAAGGAGTGATAAGAGTGACAAGAAGGTTGGGTGATGTCTCCATTACCTGTGGTTTAGGGTTGCAATATTATGATTTAGCTGGTGGGGGATTTCTGGAGGAATAATAATAAGGTTTTTTCTTGATGCTGGTTGTTCAGTGGCTGTTTGTGTCGTTGAAGAGCAGAGAACGGGGCTGTGGCATGATTTCACAGCGAGTCCCACCGTCTCAGGTGACCTCTTGGTCAACATCATTGTTTAATGCTGTAAGATCTGTACTTTTAACATTTGGGTACTTGAGATTTCCTCAAGGCACTAGAGTGCTGTACATTCCAGTATTTACTGAAGGAATACATCAGTGTTTCTGTACAGCCACCCAACAAGCAGAGCTATTAAAAAATAATGTTCATGCTGCTTTTATTTTGGTCTATGAATAAATATACTCTGCAACTTCTATCCAAAACAAATGTCTTCTCTCGCAAGGCCTGCCATGCTATGTTGCATCTCTGCACATTAAAAGTTAAAAAATTATTTAGCCTGAATTGTTAAAATTTTCATTAATGGCAATTTATGTCACTCAAAGAAGCCTCCTTGGGAAGAACATGGCATACTTGTACAGACCTATTATGAGAGTTGTCAGAAACATTTGTCCTTATGAAATATAAATAGACAGTATGTTAGATGATTTAGTGAGGGATCTGTTATTTATTTAAAAACAAACATGTTTTTTCATTTCTCCTTTCAGGAAACCAGGTCATGTAGCTTAGACAAGGAGGTTCTCAGGCTAATGATAACGCATCTGTAAATATTGCTTCAAACAGCTCATCCATCCCTCCAAACGCCCTGCATCTGCAGGCTGAGGGGGGCGAACCCCCACGAGCCCGGGGCTTGGACCTGCCCCGGGACAGGAGGCATCACCTCGGCCTTTCTCCACTCCCCCAGGAGGATCCACCGCTGACTTAGTAAGAGCCCACCACATCACCTCCCTCTGCCCGGGGATTTCGGAAGCACCCGCTGCTGTAGCACGGGAACCCTTTCGGCCAGCGCACCGTTTTCCCAGTGCTCACAGAGCTTGCTGCCTCCAAATATCAGGTGAATTTACCCCTGCAAAAAATGGGTCGCACTGCCTTTGAATTAGACCGGGGTGGGTAAACAAGGGTAATCTCTTTGTTCCTCCTGATAACAGCTTAACAAATCTTTGCGCAGAGCTCCACAGTGATGCAAAGCTTATTTTCTACAACTGCTGAGGTTTATAACCAGAATCCGTTTCAGGTGGACATAAAAATCCAGCCCACTATTTACTTGCCACTGGATACAAATGTTACCTAGTGAAGTCTGCACTAGTGTCAGAGAGGTGGATAAATCCTTCAACTTTGTTAAATGTGGAATAAAGGAGAGAATAACTTGAATTAAATTCCTGTGCCCACTTGAAATGATGTCTGGCTGTGCCTCTGTACCTGTGCCTGATTTTTGCATGAAAATATTCTCTTTGTCCCTATCTGGTGTTCTCCTTCAAAAAGGAATTGAGTTAAAAAAGAAGGCAATAATGTAAGATTTTTAAGCAAACAGTTCAATATTTCCTTTAAAATGTTCTCTGTATTCAAGAGCACTTTGATTTCTATCTTTTTTTTTCCTCCAGGCTTTGAAACTGTACCTCTTTTAAAAAAAGACCATCCCTGATTTTAGTCTTTTGTTCCTTTATGAGCTTTGTCCCCGACTTTTAAATGTGGAGAGAGTTGAGAGGCATGTTGTGAGAGGAGAGAAAATAAAAAAGTTTAAAAAAAAAACTTGCAAACTGTGTTAAATACACCTTTTGTTCATTACGTTTAATATAACATTCGCTATGAGGATTGATATTGAATTATACATTAATTTCAATGCTAAATAACTCTTCTATTTAAAAAACCCTTAGTTTTCTTATAATGTACAGTAATTAAAAAGTGAACCAAAAGAGGCAGCAATAAATCAGGGTGCACAATGCAGTAAAAATATTATAATTAATATTTAACATACGTTTTGATTACTTTTAGAATAAGTACAAGAAATATCAATTAGAATATATATTCAAACTTTGCTGCCTTTTCCCCATTATACTCTGGGAAAGGGGCTATTTTTAATTCTGGATATTGCATACAAAATAATACATAGTCCCTAATTAAATATAAGGCTGCAATTCAATCGAGAGTTTCTGCTGATGTCATAAATAATAAGAGCACAGCTCGAGGTATCAATGAATGGCAGCCAAAGCCTGAGATTGAATTACAACTTCAGCATTCAGTCTGTGGATCTGTATTGTTATTTGTAATAGATGGAAAATGATTATTATTATTTTTTAAATACAGACAAAAAGAAGGAAATTTGAATTCAAAATCTGTGACTCGGTGGTAGAAGATTAGAAGTCTTGTGATTAGAGAACGCAGCTTATTGGAAATTGAAATGTACAAACGTGCCAGGCAGCAGTTCTGTAGTCGAGGCTATGTTCTGCCTTTTTTTTGTTGTTTTTTGAAGCCTGCGGCCAAAAATTTTTTTTTCCACTGGTATGGTTCATACCTACAAAATCAACCGTGGGTGTCGGTCTCAAGAGTTTTGCCTCTACCTACCCAATTTGTGCCCAATGCCCATGGCTGGAGGCACCCGGCTCTCCTCCCGGCCTGGGGGTCCCAGCGGGGAGCAGAAATGCCGGAGGCAGAAGGTGCTGCCAGGGTGAAAATTGGTGACACCAAGTACTGCACCCTGACCCCGCTTGTGGAAGGAGCCTTCCACCCCTGCGGTCTTTTTTCCCCTGCGGGTGTCCCGAATAAACCCCAATTATTTATCATTTCCATTCAGGATGAATAAGGACTATACACTCATGTGGATATTTTCCCCAAATAAATGACCCCTTAATAACCAGAAAGATTTTTATTTATGTAACATATTGGATTTCAGTTATGTTATGGCAGTAGAAAGAAGGTAGTTAATCAATATGAAGGCTTGCTTTCAACAGATTGCACAGCACTCAGCATGACAAGATCCCCTTCTGCTACACCACAGGTCACTCATTTGTATTTTAGGGCCATTTTTTCATGCTTAGCACATCCATCTAGCCATGAAGATGTACACCTCTCCATCTGACTTTGGCATGCAAAAAGTAAACAGTTTAAAGGCACTGAAATGCCATGGGTCCCGAGCAAGGAGTAACACACAGCTGTAATGCCGTAAGCCTAAACTAATTTGTTACTGGCTCTAAATGAGTTTGTCACCTAGTTTCTCCCCAAACTCAAAGCATCGCAAAGTCCCTTCTCGTTACTGTGTCCCCTGTCCTGGCTCGGTTTGTGCAGATGGTCGGGACCAATATTTTCCCCAGCCTAGGAAAAAATAATAGCGGTTCTGGCAGGGAGTCTGGTCCCTTTGCCCTGCACTATTGCCCACATGGAGGTGGTGTAAGATGCCCTTTCCTTCCCTGGGTAGGTGTGTACTGAGGGTTAGATCCCAACCTTTTGAGAAGAAAAAACAGCTGATGGCTTATCGTCAGCAAACCTGTGGCTCCCTACATCTCGCTTGCTACAGTGATCCTGCCCTCTGACACAGGCTGGCTATGCCAAAACCCACAGGTATTTCATTAGAAAGCAAGTATACTGCTGTCTAAGAACAAGTATTTTGTCTCATTTAGGCTAACAAGAACAAAGAGCCAAGACACCTGAACATATACAATGTAGCTTCTTGAAACACAGTGATTTCTCATCATACAGTAGGTTTTTTTCTCAATATATTAAATATCCTATTGTTCTTAAACACATCAATTTTATGGCCTTTTCCCTAAAAAGTTATTTCCTAACCAGTCTTACACCAGTCATACAATAATAATTGTCAACGATAACCCGTTTATGCCTTCCACGAGATTTTTTGAAGGGCAGTGTCGTGGTTTAACCCCAGCCAGCAACTAAGCACCACGCAGCCGCTCACTCACTCCCCCCCCCATCCAGTGGGATGGGGGAGAAAATCAGGAAAAGAAGTAAAACTCCTGGGTTGAGATAAGAACGATTTAATAGAACAGAAAAGAAGAGACTAATAATGATAATGATAACACTAATAAAATGACAACAGTAGTAACAAAAGGATTGAAATGTACAAATGATGCGCAGGGCAATTGCTCACCACCCACCGACCGACACCCAGCCAGTCCTCGAGCGGCGATTCACTGCCCCCCCACTTCCCAGTTCCTAAACTAGATGGGACGTCCCATGGTATGGAATACACTGTTGGCCAGTTTGGGCCAGGTGCCCTGGCTGGGCATGAGAAGCTGAAAAATCCTTGACTATAGTCTAAACACTACTGAGCAACAACTAAAAACATCAGTGTTATCAACATTCTTCACATACTGAACTCAAAACATAGCACTGTACCAGCTACTAGGAAGACAGCTAACTACATCCCAGCTGAAACCAGGACAGGCAGAACACATATGTTTCTTCTAGATATTTGCATTTAACTCCAAACCACCTGTAGAAATGTTCATGGGTAACCTTCCTAACACCTGAATAAGCATTTAGGTTTAATAGTGCCTGTAGCTGACCATATAGATATGGGCCCAGTATTTTCCAAAGAGCTTTGCACATGGTATGGAGAAACCTTGAGAGATCTTGTGAAAGTAGATATGGGAGCAGTGAAAACAAAGCGCAAAATACTGAGATGATTCTTCCTGACACAGAATACATCGCAATGCTTTTCATCAAGACTAACGCATGCAATATAATTTACCACTGAAATAAGCCTGACATAAACACAGATACTTTAATATTGCTGATAAACAGGTATTTCAATTTGTAAAATATATGTTTACATTGGTATGGGGAGATGTTAGTCCCAGGGTGATACTAAGAAAACGCAAACAGCTGTCTCTGTCCCCAGATACACATAACACGGTAATAATAATCTTCCTCCATGATAAGCTGCTATAGGCGTCTTAGCTACCTCTCTCCTATGTCTCACTTGATTCTGAATTTATCAGGATTGCTTTTTTTCTTTTTCACCTTTTTGGTTTTGGCGATTATTTCATTGGGGCTAAGATGGCTAAGTTCTAGGATCTGTTGCATAACTCTAAGTTTTTTCAACAGTGAAAGGGAAATCTTTAGCAGCCACATCTCTCACCATCTCCTTCATCCGTCAGTGATCCCCTGACATATTGCAGAAGCAGTGCCTGAAGGCAGAGCCCAAGTCCCAGCTCTGCCAGCTGCAGCTTGAGTTTAACCCTACCTGCACTCAGCTTCGACCTTCGCATGTGAGGTTGTGTCTTCAGCCACTGCTGCTGACTTCGGTCCAGCCAGGGCTTCATCTGCAAAACACATCAGTAAGAAAGAGGCGTTAGATGATAGATTCTGAGGCTATTTCATCTCCAGATGGACGTGGCACTTCAAACAAAATGCCAGCAGAAAAATCAAGCAAAACAACCCAACGGTCTGCCACCCTGCAAATAGCTGGTGCTGCTTCGGGGTGAAACACGTCTGTGCTTGGAGGAGGAAGGGCTTGGAGAAAGCAGTGCTTTTCTTCTCTCTCTCCAATGTGGATACCCCCACGGCAGAAGGGTTGGAACTAGATGATCTTTAAGGTCCTTTCCAACCCAAACCATTCTATGATTCTATGGTACGAAATAAAGGGAGAGAAGGTGAAGGAGGAGAGCTGGTGCTTCTGACTGGCTGTCAAGGAGAGCAGACTTATTCTGAGAGTAGGGAGAAACACACACTAATCCAGCGGTGGAAAACCACAGAAGGGCTTGGAAGCCTAGAGGAAAAACAGCCTGTCAGGTCCACACTGAGGTCCTGGGATTATGATGAGTTTCTCTCTTACTATTGATTGTTGTCACCAAAATACATCTGCTGCTTTATGCAATTGAGGCTTCCTATGAAATGCATATATAGGCTCAATGATTCTTATAATTACAGGCTGAAAAGAACTTTGCATATTCATGAGTATCACACCATTTGTCACAGCTGCAGACCTCCAGTAAGCAATGCCTGTGATTAGGGTTTTGTTCTTCCCAAGTATATATTTTTCCATGAACCCTTATTGGTTCTGAAAAGTTATGATCTTAACTCTCCGCTCTTGTCAAACACAATTTTCTTTCTTTTTACTGCCAGCAATATGAATGAATTCCTGCTTCTGTAGCCAACAACAGGACTAGCCGGAACTGGAATTTGCATTGATGAGGCAGTATTTTATTTAGCTAATGTAGCAACCTACAAAAATCTATAGTTGGAGTGACAACAATTTTATTATCCCAAGTAAAGAGCTACCCATCCATTTTCTCCTCTGTGATTTAAGACTGCTAACCTCTAGACTGTACTGCTCATAAACAAACAGGTTTTGTGGACCTTATTAGGTTCACAAAAGAGGTCAAATGAAATAATAAAGATCTGGTATGCTACAGGATGTACTAACCATTAAGCAGCAGATTAAAGATTGAAAGGTTTTGAAAGCTAGACAGACATGTATGAAATCTAACCCACCCCATGGACATTTCAACATAAAATGGCACTAGAAGTGAGAAAAGTAGACTTTTTTTTCCTTCTGAAGCTATATTTTTCTAACACAGAAGACAGAGAAGTGTAATCAGTCATGGTCAAAACCCTGCCAGTGAGTATTACTTATTTAGCCTCATATTCCAGGTGACTCACAACTTGTCTACCTGCCAACATCTGAAAATAATAAGTTATAGTAAAGTTATTAACTAGAACTATGTGAACTTTGAAGTAGCTAAACCTAAATTAAATATAAACATACAAAACAGCCTGAGGCTAATTAATCTAATTTGGGCTCAGCCACCTCACACCATTTTTGTTTGTTTGCAGTTGTTTTTCCCCTTCCTCCTCATATGTGGTCTGCAGAGAAGGACGATGTAGAAGCTAGTCGGAGGCAAAGATCGCATCTTTCCGCTCTTTCGATCAGAAGCATGCGGTCGCTTTTCCAAGAAACCGCTCTCGACAAAGAGCCAGTTTGCAACGAGCCCCGCACGCTCGTCGCTCCTTATCTGCCGAAAAGGAGGAGAGCTGCGCTGCGGCAGATGTGTACCAGCCGAGAGCCCATCTCTGGGAAGCCTCGTGCCCACGCAACATGTGTGGCTGGAAGGGGAACCCCGTCCTCCTCCTCGCTGTCAGATATAAATTGCCCGCTGGCGGCTTTGATGACAACATGGTGCTCCCTTCAGGAGCTTCCTCTGAAGCCGCTCAGAAAGCCGAGCCTGAAAGCAGCACCAAGGGAACCACCTCTCGCTCTTTTTTTTTTTTTTTTTTAAACACATTGAGCTCTTTTACCACCGATCAGGCTCTTCTGCCATCCTAGGTAGGCTGATAATGTGCCTAAAGATTACACAACGCTTCAATGTTTAGAGAGGTTACATTGGCCAGGCCATTTTTAGTATTTCAGAGGTTTGAAACTTAAAAAGTGGAGGTGAAAAAAATAAAAAAAAGCTAAAAATAAGCTCTTGATTAGGTGTGGGAAAAGTGAAGATTCGAGGAAATCTCAGGGCTGCAGCCCCAGCACGAGGTAACAATAGACTCAAAACACAAAAAAGCGTCAGTGCAGTTAGCTTGTAAAAAGAGGAAAATGCACAATAGCACAACAGTGAGTTCACCTATTATATAATTGGAGGTTGTGTGTACATGTGCAGACAAGAAGACAGAATAAAAAGCCTCCTCTAGGAAACTCAAAACTTGGCAGCTTTGGCCAGGTAGAGTATGAGGCGGGTAGTGTCTAACAACAAAAAGAAACAGTCTGTAACTAAGGTTTGAATCAAGCTACAGCTCTCTTTGCTAAACAGCAGTCAGTTTTGCTGCTGCAAAACCCATAAAAACAAAGGGAGAATAAGTCTGGCATGAGAAATAAGGCACGGGGAGAGTAAGGCAGAAAAAGAGATGCAGCATTAAATATACCAAGGCTGAGCTGTGCATCTGATTTCATACAAGGATAATTTGGAGAGCTATGCAAAAAGCGAGAGGATTTCATTCATACTGAGTTTCCACGTGGTCCGAAGTGCCTTTCCCGGGGGGGCAAAAGAAACCCAACCTGCCCAACAGGAGGGACATGGGGCAGCCTCGGTGCCCTCAGCCTCCATCACCTCTGTACTTTACTTTGACATCTGGGAGGACTTCCCAGAGACCTCCTCATTCTGTCCCCAGTTAATGGGTTCTGTTGGCTTCATGCATTTTGTTAACAGCACAAACAATCCTTGGTTTGGGCTTGTTTACGGGGATTTTTCTGACCCCGAGAGCCTGACTACATCCAAGACACCGGCCAGGTTACGTGAACATTTCACACAGCAATGAGCAGTGATTCTAGTGCTCTTCTGGTAACAGGATAAAATATTTCAAAGTATGCCATACTTGTTATTTTACAGGGGAGATGGTTTTAGAATGGTATTATTGACCATTTTGGTAGAAAGAGTCTCTACGAGCTCTTCTCTTAACATGACCTGTCAGGTGACTTCTACTCCAAAGGTGTCACCACTCTTTTCAGGCATCTTTGCTAACCCATATTAAAAAAATAAAGCAGAAACACTTTCTTTAACACAAGTTTAGTGGTTAATGTATTAGTAATCCTTTCCTTGTTGTCCCTTACTCCTAGTGCTGCATCTGCCAAAGCTCCCCAGGGTGTAACAGAGGATTTCCACTAGATCCTCTTGGTTTCGCTGTTCGTGAGTGGGCGTAGAGCTAATGGAAGAGCAGCAAGAGCAACTGAGGTAAAAAACCAAAGGGTATAGAAGAGAAAGAGGTAGAGCAGTCCCTTGCGATGCTTGTGGACACACCAGATGCCCATTTTGGTGTGATCACTGAACGTGAGCAGGATTGGGTTATTCCCTGCTTTCCAGGGTGGTGCTTTCTGCAAACACTAGATCTGTTGAGGTAGCAGTCTTACCATCACTGAAATGCAGCTATTTCCGTGGTAAAAAACAAATCCGTTGTAACACGCAAACAGAGCCGTTGCGTAATAGTTGAAAAAGGGAGCAACAAGTATCTATGCCACAGAAACAGCGATGGAGGGGAGGTGCTATCTCTTCACTGTAGTACCAGGCATTTACAAGACTAAATGCATAACTCAGCTTGCAACCGTGGGGATGTTTTCCCTGAAAAACTAGTGTTCGGTGAGCTAATGTGGAACAAGCTGGTTTGAGTAATGACAGCACAGAGCTCTGCATGGGCTCATTTACTGCGCCTGCTTTGGGCAGTAGGTGTAAACACTCCCCTCCTCTGAGGAATGCATTACCAAGAGCAGTCACAACCTTCTGCAGTTTAAGTCAACTGAAAGTGAAGTTCAGATACATTTGCAAAATCCTGGTGGGACTTGGACGTCTCCTAAAGTGCCCATTGCAGAAATTTGACAGCTACAACTGAAATTCCAGGAGATACCTGATTTATTGCTGGTCCCACAAATGCTCATTTCCAGCACAATTTGCTGTGATCCACATATATGCATGTTTGCCATAACAAAACTACAACCAAACCCATCAACTAATTGTTTTCCTTTTCCATATCCACCATATCAGTCGTATGTCTCTGTCCAAATGTTTTGTCTTTCTAGACTGGAAGCTTTTTGGGAGCACTTGTTAGCCATTTATCACTTAGCATATGAGAAACATACTAAAAATGCACCAATAGAAACAAAAACGCATCGGTGTTATTTTTTTGACACATGTAATAGCGTTCTCTCATCTGCAGGAGTTCCCAAGTCATCCAATAACTACAGCTGTGTTACTATGATTTTGACCCTGATCCTGGAACCAACTTGATGGGGAACTGGTCAGCCACAGTGCTCTACCCCATCACCCTTGCTGCACACAAAGGTTGTATTTTGAGATGTTACTAGATCATTTTAATGTTCCTTTTGATCAAACAGAGTATTAACCCTCAGATTATAAATGTATAGAGACAAATATATCTCTCATTATTAATAATATCAAGATTAAAAGGTACTTGAAAGCTAATAACTTCTTTCCATTTTAAAACATATAATACAGTAAATACCTTACAAATGATGATGTATGTGCTCATAATTGACTCATTAGGTATTTGCCCAAACAAAAGACACAGGGTCATTAACAACAAGCTTTAAATATTCACCGTTTCATGGAATGCAGGCTGCATTTTAGCACATAAATGATTCCAAAACTGTCCTCCCTTCCTCCTGTCTGAGACTCAAATTCTTGATGTGCCCGCTGACTTATTAGCCGAGGGGTTGGGTTTTGGGGTTTTTGTTGTTAGTTTTTTAGCCAGACTAGATGACACGGATACAGGAAAGCACTCTGAACAAGTTCCAGAACAATTGTTCCTACCCAGGTTTCTTTTCTTTTAATTCCCCAACTGCACAGGCAATTCAGTGCACTGTTTTGGGTCTTTCATTTTAGCAGAAGGCTTTGTAGCAACTGGTGTTGATACAGACCCTCAGGAGTACACAGGTAAGGTTGCAAAGAAAAAGAAAAGAAAGAAAGGAAGCACTTTTTTGAAAGAGAGATTCAAACCAACATGACAAGCAAGCTCAGATCAAATCCTAAGCAGGATTTTTCTGTAGACTTTTTGCACCACCAGCTTGAAACCAGCCACCTCTGATGTTTGCCCATATTTACAACCATAGACCCAAAGGTGGCAGTTTAGACCTATTCTGTGATGTTTACCATTTCGGGCCATCTCCTACAGATATCCAAATACATTACTTGTGTGAGCAGTCCCACCCCTAGGTACTATTTGCATGCATAAAGCTAAGCACACTTAGCATTGTTTGCAGAATAAGAATATGATTGACAAAGTGCTTATGACCCTAAAAACGCATGAACGTACCAAAGGGCATTAACAGAGACCAGAGCAGCAGCTAGGCAGCTAACTTGTTTAGCTTTTATAAATATGACTAGTCTTGTATTCTCATTTTTAATTGCCTAAATACATTTGTAAATCTACCCATTAATAACTGAAGTTTAAGCTTCGGGGGCATATTCTCAAGAACAACTTCCTTTAGATCTCTCTGCAAAGATACTACTGTTTTCAGGAGAGTTATTAAAGTCCTGGCAGGTGCAGAATACAAATCTATACCAGTGAGGGGCAGAAGTCTGTTCATTCCTATTCATGAACTGTGTATTATTTATACAATGTTTGTGGGCTCAGCAAAGCAGAGGATATTTTTTAAATAAATGTTTATGTTCAAATAACTTTGCTAGTCTTATCTAATCTACCTTCATCATCTTAAGCACTGTAGGTGATTTTAAAAGTTTGCAAAACATTCTCTCATCTGCTTTTACACATTGGGTTTGGCAAAAAACAGTGGTTTGAATATTTAGCAATTCTGACACACACAAAATTATCGTGATACCAGCAAGTATCTTAAAACTTCTGCAGAAAGGTGTTTGTAATCTATCAGTGGGAGGATTTTCCCCTTCCTCTGTTCCTACTCAACCCCTGACTCATTCACCTCCGTACTGTCTTTTAACAGGCTCCTCCGCCCCAATGCTGCAGAGGACAGGTAAACGTTGGGCTCTTCATTTTCCAGGTGGAAGGGTGGGCAGCACAGACTAAGGCCTTGTCTGTGTTCACTCACTTAAGGTCCCCAGAGACTGCTGAGGGGTAAAGTCCTAAATAGCTGTGAAGATCTAAGCCTGCTCAACCTCCTCATGACCACGAAGAAATGGCGTGGCACTCTGCGTGAGAGCTGCACCCTCACCACTGGAGCACCCTTTCTCTCCTGAATCAAGTTAAGAGTCACTCTCCGATCAAGAAAATCTATTTCTAATCCTTTCTAGTTAATGTTGGCCCGAAGCAACGCAGGCTTCTGTCCCTTCCAGAAAACTGCGTTGTAAACTTTAGCAATGTAACATAGGATGTTTTCATTAAATTTTATCCGAGTTCAATTTTTTCTCTAATCCTGTTATGTTCTTGGCCCCGCTAATCCCTGCTGGTTGCAATGAGCTCTGCAGATCTGCGGCACGTTGGCCACGTGCGCACACTCAGAGCACTTTGGCAAAACGTACTGGCAAAACTTTCTGCCTGTGGATGCGAAATGTGCTGCCAACACTGAGCTTTTACCAGTAGAGTTTACTACAGCCCCTCCCAGGGAAAAAGAGCACTCTGGTGAAACACAGTGTTAGTGCCACGCTACAACCACACCTACAATGCTGGCACCGAGAGCCCTACAGATTGTATCGTACTCCCGGGTGATGCAACGGCGTGGTTTGGTCTGCAATGCCAGCACGACCACTGCGTGGAAGTGACACCAAGCACTGCGACAGCCACCAGGAGAAAAACCCCCACCAACAATCGGGCACCGTTTGTCTTGATTTCTTTAAACGAAATAGCTACAATCTTTTTATTCATTGGTGTTTAAAGAGAATGACCTGGGTACAAAATCGGGTGTAGGCTGGGAAGAGGGGTAGGTGGAGGGGGAAGAGCTTGATCCTGTTCTGTAAGGGAGGTTGCACGTATTTGGGTGTCAATTCATATGAGAAGTTTCACTTGACATTATCTGGTGTGGTCAAAATACTCAACCCTGCCAGTTGGGGTTTATAATAGAAATGCCCACTCAACCTTAACTCTAGCAGTCACAATTGTAGCAATATAATACACCATCACTGGACCTACTCAAGCTGCATTTTGATGATTTGGCTTACTCTTAACACGCAATCTTTAGCGACTGCCAAGCATTAGGGGTCTCCTGATCATTAAAATGTTTTGTCTGAGCATGGCTCAGACTTGCTCATCTCATGAATGCTGTCTTGAGGGCTACTTGAAAAAAAAAAAAGGCCCTTTTTATTTAAAGTGACAATACACAGGAAAATGAATATATAGCTTATGAATAGCTACAGTGATTGTAGTGTTCTTTTACTTACTGATTGCACACATGAAAATTACCCTCCTTGCAGGAAGCCTTCACTACGCCTTTCAGATCCTCCGAACTCTGCACCCGCGCTTACCAGCTACCGAGAAGAAAGTTCAATGACTCGATGCTCATTGTGTGTTGGAAGGGGGATGTGGAAGGAGTGAAACAGGCCTCTATGGTCTTTGGAAGCTGGCCAGGGATGAGGCCATTGGATCTATATTTAGGAGGGGTTTCACTTAATAGGGCTTGCAGCTGTGCATAGGTTGGGGTGTGAATTCCATCTCTCCCAGCATACAAAACCAAATCTTTATTAAAGAAGCAGTGACTTTGAGCCATTCTGAAGTACCCTATCATTTTCACTATGCTGTTCATCTGTTAAGGCATTTATATGACACATATAGGAAATAAAAGCCATCAGTAAACCCTGTGTTTTGAGTATACTGATACAATGACCAATAGTGTTAATAACGTGAAACAACGTGGACAGAAACAATACTTTGTACCAATATAGTTTTTCACAAATGAATGTTCAAAAGTATCAATCCCTAACCACTAGTGTCAGAGCTGGAAATATTATTACCTCCATTTTATACGTAGAAAAACTTGGAGCAGAGAAAGACTTTGTGATTACCCAGAGTCATACACAGCCATGCCATATCCTTATGTTCAGTTCACTGCGTATAAAGTGTAATGCCAGGGCAATATCTGTTGCTATGTATTTGTGCCTGGCTCAATTCAAGTGGGACCCTGAGCACAACCTGATGGTCTACAAATCTTCTGCTAGCAGCCCAGACAGGAACAGCTTAACACCATAAAGTGAGTTTCTCCCAGGCTGGTCCAAGCAAAACTCAGGGCCAGAGTAAAAACAGGCAGTTCCCTAATTTTACGCTAAATGATAACTCAGGAGGAGAGGACTTGCCCATTTGCAAAGTCTTTATTTTATGGATTTTCAGTTTAAAGAAGGCTTCAAAAAAATATATTTTTTCCTTTTCTCCATGGGTTGCTTTTTTACTCCATATTTGTGCAAGCCCACATTTAAAAGTAAAGAACTTGCCCTCCATCTTTAACTGAGATTTTTCTCTAAATCTTTACATATGGGCCCAGTCTTGCAAAACATTTCTGCATAACAATTCTCAGACATGACCTTTTCTGCTAAGCCACAAAAACACAACTGTGCATTGTGATGCTCAGCACCCCGTGTCCTGTTTCTTCAGCATCCTTTTTCTTGGCCTGGATGAACATGCTCTTACTCATTTTTGATACTGCCACAGAGATCATTGCTCTAACACAAAACCTAATCATTTTTCTCTTTGTGTCTTTCTTCTGATTGCCCCTTCTCTTCCAAACTAAAAAGGAGTTGTTTGTATTCACTAAAGCCCTTTACAGCTTTAGCTTCTCTTTCCCATTGTCTCTACTTTGCCTTTAAAATGTACTAAATGCTCTTAGTTAGACCATGAAGCAGCCTCCTTTGCTCTAGTTAAATTTTCCAACATGCATATTTCTACTTTTCCCCAGTCTATCCCCACAGGGAGAGAAGCTCCTCATAAATACATAAAGAGCAACCTCCTCCACTCAGTTATTTGTTATTCCTCTTCACCAGCTCGGCAGTGACAACAGGTCCAAATGAAATCTTTTTTCTCCTCCTGTGTTTGTGGTCTAATAATGGCCGTATGTTTGACCATGACTCATTGGATACCTATGTATTCTCCCAGGCAACGAGCAGAATTGCTCCGTTTTTGAGACCAGACTAGATTGGGTTTACCAAGGACAACATAGAAACAGACCAGACTTTATCCTTCTTAAAACATTTCACTGCTCTAACTAAAAACAAGAATTGTAAGCACTTTGGGACAAAGACCATCATTCTGTTTGGCATTTCATAACACCAAGCACAGGAGAGTCCTGGCCCTTTCCTAGGACTCCTAGCAATAGAAATAAAATAATAAAAAAAACCCCCAAAAACAAAAACCCAAAAACTTATAAAATAAATAAAATGAAATATCAGCTATTTGCATGGAGCCTGTGTAATAAATCTCTGTCTTTACATGTACAACTGGAGAAATAGCAACATGCCCCCATAGGTACCTATTAGACAAGCACACAGTAATGCAGTCACATACACACAATGATCACCATTAAAAGCTTTTCAATTTTCCACTTGCAAAGGTGGTTCTATATAGAAATGAGTGATGCAAAAATAAAGGTACAGTTATTCAAAACCCACCTCTCACAATATCACCTAACTTAAGTTGTTCAAATTACCTTGCTGTAACTGATATTTTTTTTCCAATTGGCTAAAGTATCTATTGTAATATTTAGCTGTGAACAAAGTGCAGAAATGAAGGGGTTTGAATTGTTTCAAATTAATGGCTATAAAGTATGACTTAAATGCTTTTATTCAAAACTAATTATTTGAGAGCAGGTATTCTTATACTGCTTTAACAGCAGGATGCAACATTTTTAGCATTATGAAAAAGAAGCTTTTGCCATGTAAACTCATGGGGTGAAATCTCATCCTTGATCTTCAAAGTGTGACAAAGAGCTATTGATTGGGAGCATATTGTCATTTAAATTACAATTAGGGATGGGTGAAAGGTGGTTATTCAACAATTCAAATCTTTTAAAAAAATGCTGTCAAGGGCAACTTAACCTTAACCTAAACACACACTTTTAAAAACTTCTGAGAGTTTCAAGTGTTTCAGATAGCAATATGATGTGTTTAAAGCAACAAATCTGTAAATTTCAAGAGTAACATATAGTGCATTTTATTAATGCTGCAATTAAAAAAGCCCTTGTGGAGCGCTTTCAGACCCCGTTACCGTGAAGCACACATTTGCTCCAAAACTAAGGGAGGGAGGTGGAAGGGGAGGTCTTTGCAATTTTTAATCAAACTGTATCGCTCAGTTCATCTTGCTAGAAGAGCTAATAACGTGATTTAAAATCCAGATCCAATTTCTACTCTAATCAATGCAAGTCTCGTTCTCCAAGGAATTTGGTTTTGGTCTCAAGAGCCAAGCGGAGAAGAGCACTAGACCGGGTCTCAGGAAAGCCGATGCAATTTGCAATTGCTGCTGACCAACTGGCAACCCCCAACAAGCCGCCACTACTTCTGCCCTCCACCACCTCTCCCCACCTCTCTTCACTGAGATCCCAGGACCTCGGCCCAGAGCCTATACGGACCAGAAGACCCTCTCAAGGTCTCTGCAGTCGTAGGAAAGTTCAGTCACTACTGAAGCTGCCAGGGAGAGGAGCCCATGGTCTACGCTGCAATGTGCAACTCGCTGAGATTTTTGCCCAGAGGCCAAGAAAAGCTAGCAACCTGCCCTATAAACCACAACCTCTGGGGTACGACCTGCCACTCAGCAACATTTTGGGCCCTCGTTGGGGTCTGGGTCCATGGTCTACCTTCCATCGTGACACAAATACAAGCCACAGCGAGAGCACCCAGCACCGTGTCATCTGGCAGCACGCATTGGCAGGGCGAGGGGAGGGCCGTGCCAGTTTCTGATGGGCTTTTCTTCAATCTCATTAGTCAGTTTGAGTTCAAGCAGCTCTCTCCCCTTTCAGAGCGGATTACGCTGCCCTGCCAAGTTAGGAAGAGCATTCCTAGCCCTGCAGGACAAACAGCTTCCCAGACCTGTGTTTATTTTCTTGGATGGCATATGTAGCCCATTGTGTGATTAGGTAGCACAGCGGGGTTCGGAAAGTGGTATTTCCCAGGGTGCTCCGGGCTCTGGACGATCGCCAGCATCGGGATCAGGGAGGAATGTTTTCTTTCACTATACGCTGGTGGATGTGGCAGAGTTCGAAAGAGGTTTTGACTTTCCCCTTTAGCACTCGGGAGACGAAGACTCCTTTTTGCCACATATACAGCGGGAACTTTTTCCTTGCCAATTTATTACATACTTGGGTCCTACTCCAAAACTGCGACGAAACCTGTGGATCCTGTTATCTTCAAGTAACTTTGCTTCAGATTCCCCATGGGCTTTTCTTCCCCTCGTATGTCAGTGCTTTGGTGGAAAGGGCAGAACTTGGAAGTCACCACCAAATTCTCTCAGCTATCTGTGCTCCTTGGGCACACAGGCAAGGACTGTAGCTAAGGTCAGGCTTCCTGTATTTTGAACTTGCTGGCACAGACAAGCTGCAAGAGGAGGAGGAATTATTTTGAACAAAAACCCCACTGATCTGTTTTGGGAGTGGTGATAATCAGAACATCCTATTTAACTTTTGACCACAGAGCAAGGGAGAAGAGCCAGCAAGGTTTTAGGAGGGAGAGCTATGATATGTTTCTTTCTTATGATCTGTTTTCACACTGCTAAGTAATATAAAGGAAATTTTGGTTAAAATACAGCAATTACAACATTTGAAGCTATTCAGTTGTCCAAAGAATGGTAGGTATGGTCTACATTTCTGGGTTTCAAAACAATCATGACAAGTAGTGTCAGCAACAGAAAAAGACCTTGTGTAGATCCCATTCTTAAGTTTAACAAGAGCTCTTTCAAACCCTGCTAAACTAAAATCTCTCACTAAAATAGCCCTGCTTTATTGGGAATAAGGACATATGGCAACAAGACTTGCATGGCTTGCAGAGTGAACCCTGCTCAGCTGGCCTTTGGTGACAGAGGGGCAGAGCGCACATTCGCTGCCGTTAAACTTTGTTTCTCCAGTTGCATTTCACTACTTGAGTAGATGAAATGGGGAAACTTGCCCTCCTTACTTATAGCAGCAACTCTGCTCATGCTAATGGGACTACTTGTGATCAGGAAAATCACTTTGTTTTTCAGTGCCCACTGCTCTCCTCTCCCATGTTGCTGTTTATTGACAGAGTTGGTATGTATTTAAGTAGACAAAAGGCAGTAGGGCCTAGATCTCGGCTGGCTGGGGTCAAGTTTGCAAAGACAAGAAGTAGCTTCATGTCACTCACCAGCTGTGATCAGTGGGGAAAAAAAGAATGGCGCACACAAGTGTTGCATCTATTTGTTAACCCAAAGAAATCAAACAAAACCAGTTTCTGTAACTTTTTAAACAAATAACAACTACCAGGAAAGAAAGTGTAAGTAGCAACTGGGTATCTATCACAAAATTCACAAGTCACTGAAATGCTGGAAAAGTACTAAAAGAATATTGTTTGTCACTGCAAATAGGCAATTTACATTATCATTGCTTTAAAGCTCCCAGAACGCATAATACCTATTGTATAGGAAATTACTGACGGCTCTTATCAAGGTTAACTCCTATTTTGTTAACCCGGCACTTTGCAGGGTACCACGCAAATTTAGAGGCAGAACAGTTTTTTGATAAAATGCATGCAAATATAATGTCTAAGTGTTTGGAGCCTGAGCAGCCACCAGGCAAAGAGAACCCGGGGATGCGAGATGCGTTAGTGCCGCCTTGTGGAAGCTTCAAACTCCAACCCAAACCCTGTTTACTCAAGCTAATGGTTCATCCACAAAAAACCCTCCCCAGTGCAGGGGCTCTTTCATAACATTTGTACAAAGCAATTCTGCAGATAATAAATAAAACAAAGGCAAAGGAAAGCTGGGTTTAATTCCGGATGTAATCCTGACTTAGGGTAGGGTGGCACACTAATTCTCACAGCTACGCGAGCCGGATTTTTTTCCAGCCACGCAGTTTCAGAGGTCGTCTTTATTTTCTCAGGAAATCGTGTTTCCGGTTGCTATCACCAAAAAAATTCAAAACATCAACAAGAAAAACAGTAGGGAAAATTCAGTAGCTTCATTCCCCATCAGTGCTCCGTGCTCCTCCTTTGTCCTAGGGCACTGTGCATGCTTAACCTGAGCAGGTTTTCATGTCAGCTCTCCAATCTTCTCTAGTTTGGGTTAGCTTAGCAATTGTCTGTCTCAGTATCCTTTTTTTCCTGACCCAGCTATAATCGGAATGGGCAGATGAATATGAACTTGCTTTTAAGAAATTGTCTCGATCCTAATGAAAAAAAAGAAAATATGTGGGGTTTTTTTAGTCTCTGACAAGTTTTGGGTTCAGATGAGCTTTTTCACAGATATCCCATTCCATCTTTAGTTTACCTGAAATCCCTTTTCTCAGTTCAACAGACACAAGTTATATGACTGTTTTATACTGATGACTAAAAAGAAAATACCTTGCGAGACATTTGCCTTAGATGGGACTCAAGCCTTTCTCATCTAGCTTATTTCTAAGGAGTATCTTTTGGCTAGATGAGTTGGGCTACAACCGGAAAATGAAGGTTTTATAGCCCCTGAGAGCTTTGATTCCTGTTCATAAATATGGCAGCAGCAACATTTAACATTTTCAATCACTCATTTTCTTGGGAGCTAGGGAAGTGTATATATATAGATATATATTCTTAACAACTGCTGCTTCATTCAAGATTTTTCACAACATGTATTATTCTCATGGGATAAGTAGCTGGATAAGTGGCCACAAGGCTTCTGAATTATCACCCCAACGCACAATACATTTTGTTTAAGTTATAACCACATAATTTAAACTGCTTACTTAAATTATAAAATATTCCCAACCCCAAACCCAATACATTTGCATTAAGTAACATTAATGCAGGACTGGCTTATGCGTTCCAAGTTTTTGTGGTTTCCCAATTAGTCCTCCAGTAACAGTATCACATTATCATAATTTTAAGGTGTTACAAATATGATATCCAAATTAGAGATCAAATTCCCTATATTATATGTCTCTTCCTTGAGGGCTTACCAACCAAACACAGACTCAGCAAAGGTGGAGATGTGCTAAAAATGCTTGTTCTTCATATTCAGTCTGCAGTTTCATAGCAGTAAAGAGTGACTCCAAGAAAGGCAGGTTATGAATAGCCCTTAGATGAACACTTCACAAGGTTATTCCTGAAGAGCGGAGGAACCTCAGGAAGCGGTCTTTAATTACCAGAAGTTCTCAAGTGGTAAATTTTCAATGATTTCACTAACATCAGATTATACAACTGAGATTTGCTCGAATTCATTACTGGCTTACATATGATACCGATTTCACGTGCAAACTAACCCCCAGTGCAAAGCCGAAGTCAATGGAAACTGTAGAGTTTCATTTACTTTCACACTGGAAATGAGATGCTGTGACACAGAGCCATACAAGTAAGCCTTCCTCACCTCAAGATTGGAGAATATTACTGAAACTTTCATCAAACAGAATAATGATTTCCATCTGTAACCTAATTCGTATAGTGCCTCTCCCAGTTCCTGGTAACTTGCTTTCAAGACACAGAATACTGTAAATGTTTGGAGTTTTTGCCTGTCCAAACTTTAAAAGGAAAAGAGCTTGAGTTACCGTGTCAGCCCAAAATAGGAGAGGTTATAGGTCTCAGAAGGTACATAGCAAATCACTGAAGTGACATAGAATACAGCTATATGCTAGAAAAATATACATATATTTGTTGAGTAAAAACTCAAACAACAAATCAAGCTGCAGTCACAGCAGAGGTAATCTCAAAATGCCTCCAGTCATACTCCAACATGTATGAACTGCACAGGTGACAAAGGAAAATGATACGATCCTTTTTCCAGAGCCACCACCCATTTCTGCAGCAAGATTTCTTGTATACCGAGTTATTCAGCTCAAAGTGTTAGGTAGTAAGATGGTTTCAAACCATCCAAACACCAAAGTTATTCATCTGGACACTCCTTCCTTGAAGGAAAAATATTAAGTAACAAGTACCAGCCTCATCTGACAATTTTTAATCAAACCTGGCATTGGTTTAAAGATTGATTAGGTATGTAGGACATCAAAGGGTAAACCTCAGGGAATGAAAATGAACAATGGCATTATTTTCTTACAGTGGGTTTAAGAATAAGTTGTATTTAGAGAATATTTATGACTCATATATAGCCACCTATTTTGCTTACGCCTCAAAATATCCCACAAATATTAATGGACCAATATTAAAGATTATCAGAATGATTATGTGCTTTAATAAAAGCATAGGAAACTAAATCTTCTAGACTTTTAGAAGGGCATCCAAACACAATGCTCTGTGTCCATTGCCTACTTAAAAAAATGATGGAGTCTATAACAAAGGCAAGATGTAAAGGTAGGCAAAATTTTAAGTCTAAAATATTGCATTACGCTCAGTTCTAGAAATGTAATTTTTCTCTTAAGCTTTTCCTCAAAGACACATATAATGTACAAACAGCCTAATGTTTCCCTACTTCAGTATTTTCAGACTAACTGAAGAAAAATATCCATGCAGAATTAAAAAATGATAACAATAATTTAGAGGAAATTCATTTTTATCTCCCTTAGAAAAAGAAGGTTCAGTCCAACAGACTACTGAGTTCAGGATCATATGGGCTCCTGCAGCCCACCGGAGCATTAGTAACAGCAGCTTCAAACAGCCTGGCAAAAATACACAGTATTTTTAAGATGGCACAGTTTAAGGGGGGAAAACAACTTTGCAGAAGTGCTGGCATCTGACACAAATGCCATCATTTTCCAGTGATATCTGAGTTTACAAGTTGTCAAAATACAGTTCCTATTAGAAAATTGTCTTTTTGATGGTTTGCCTGCCAAGTTCCCGCAAGTTGGTTTGAACTGGTCATTTCAAGAAAGCCACTACAGAATTTGCCCCTGCAGAGTCTCAAACACAGGTTTTTTAATTCAGTAGGCATACAGAGAAAAAAGAAATATAGTGTGAAAAGCTTTTTTTTTTTTAGCCCTCTTGCTCTTTTTCCTTTTATTATGTATTAATATTATCATTAAATATCAATCACTCAGGTTAACCTGTACCTTGCAGGAGGTTAACCTGTATTTGAAATGTCAGTCAACAAATTGCAGGGCTAACGCCACCGAAACGTTACCGATAACTCATTACAAAGCTCCCTGCTTTCTTTGCTCTTAAGTGATGCATTTCTACAAACTCCAAACCCCACCAAGGCTACCAGATGTGTATTAAGAGAATCTACACCTTTCACCTTCTCAACAGAAACAGCATTTACGTGAGAAACGGGATCAGCAGCCCCAAGCTCCACCAGCAGAAGCCCAGCACAGACATGGACCATGAACCCCATCTCTGCTACCGATTAAGTATAATCCCGACTAAATGTATTCACCCTCTTCCCTAGCTGCACCAGGACTGAAGATGACTCCTGTGGGAAACCCAGCAGCTGAAGGACCAGGTGCTCACCGCTCGGATAATTATTTTGTAGCTGTCACAACTGGCTGTTAATACTTCTCTCCTGGCCTTCCAGCCCTGTGTACAGTTGACTGCACTGTTTTATTCTCTTAGATGTAATTTTTTTTCCCCCTTTTTTTTTCTTTTTTTTTTTTTTTTTCAGTTGATTCCTGGTGTATGGTTCTCCATGGTGGGAAATACCAGTTCTTGGAGGGCTGTATATACAATGCTCTTTTAAGATTCAGAAAGCCTTCCCTGATGGCCGCATGATATTTGAAGATTGTATGAAAATACATATAAGATGAGAAACAGCATGCATCTTTTTTTACATTCAGTTTACCTCAAGGTCAGGGAAATTTTGCAGGAGATTCTCTTCTGGAGAATCTTTTCATCAGCTCGTATGCCTAAACAGGGGACCTAAAATATTTGGCCCTGTAACTTCCAACTTTATTCTCTGTGCAATCAGTAGTGCTGTCAATACCAAGGCAATCACTTGTGTATTTAATATTGTACTCAGGGTTAATTCTTTGTCACGTAGCAGACTAAAATGACATGGTAGTTATTAGCCAGCCTCAAAAGTGAGTTATGGACATGGAAAAAAAAAAAAGGAAAAAAAATAGATATAGAAAGAAAATTTAGAAAACTAATGATTCTGAACAAAATTAATACCAGCCAACCCACAAAATATAAAATATTTGCTTTGCTCTTTTTCCAGCGTTTTCCACACACACTTGCATGAATAAGTCAAACTGACAGCCGCAACTTGTAAGCAGAAAGGAGGTCATCAACTTTTGATAGATCCTCTTGTAATCAACAGGTTTGGGGGGTTTTTTGAACATGAAGAAATATTGGCTCAATTTGCTTTTCAATATAACTCAAGCTTCCTTCAGCTTGGTAGCATAAAAAGGTTTAGCAAATTCAACACTCAGGCAGTGATGGTTTCTGCAATGCCCCAACATAATGTCATTAAGTGCTCAACAATGACTTTAAATAAGTAGCTTTTGGAAGTTATATGTCTTTGAAGTTTCATTAATTAGTCATATCATCGGGAATGTATGGCTAAAGTAAATTACAGTGTTTAAAATATCTACTCTTTCAATGTGAAAAATGAAAGGATCCAGCTACCTTGTCTTTATACTAATGAAGATATTATTAATTGGTTTAGCAAAAACATAGATCTAACCATAATGTGCAACAGTTATTAAAGATAATTAACTACAGATCATTGGTTTGAAACATCTAGTCCAAAATGATTTCTGAAGGGCACATTATTCTATGAGATAAAATAATTAAATTTCTAACAGCTGCATAAGACAACTGTGGCATATCTAGTGTTTTAATTTCTTTTGTTCTATCCTCATGGTACTCCTCTGTTTTAGATTTTGAAAATGCTACTAGTGTTTCACCGTGAACAGTCTGTACAGCATGTTAGACTGAAATATTTCATGTCTGAGGAAAAATGATGATTGAAAGAAAAGGATTAAAAATGACAGCACAGCTAATAATACACACACGCACGTGTGCACGTGCACACGCACATAAAGTCAGCTACTTCTCTTCGAAGGAGAAAAGAAGATGATAGGAATCAAATGAAGCAGAGGGTTAAGTATGTTTCCATTCTAACATTAGCTACACAAGTCCTGCTCAAACTAAACTGGCGCATTTGCAGATAAAAGAAAACCTCGAAGATGAAGAAATGCCAAATACTTGTAGATTAATTAATAATGGAATCATACACAGCCACATAAAATTAAGCAAGTACAGTTAAAAAAAGGAGGAAAAAAAAAAAAAAAAGGAAAGCAGCTGAGGAGCTGGAACAGAAGTCTGTTTATTAAAACCCATATGTTCCAGGTCCAGAATTTCTGAGCTCACGTCTGCTCCGGTACCATTCCCAAAAATGTTTGTGGTCAGTATTTATTATATGTGCCAGCACTGGGTTCCTCATCAATTTCTTGATCTCTTTTTTTGATAACAGTAACCTACAAATGCTTTCAATAGCCTGGATCTGCATTAATTAGAGTGCTGTTTGCTTACAGCATTAGATTTCTCCCCATGTTTTGTAAGAAAATTCGTGTCCCAAAATATTCCTCATTTGCAGCAAATTTAGCTGCTTCAGCAGAGAGTGAGATTTCGACAGGAAAGGCAGGGAGGCAGGAAATAACACAGTTCAGTCAAGATTAGGTGTGTTGCTAGCTAATGTTGATTTAGCAAAGGAAAGACTGAAAAAAAGACATTACCCAGTGCCCCAGAATTCATATGGTGCAAACAACAACAGTATGACTTTGTACTTGATTTAGTTTGATATTCCATGGTTGACTTCTATCGTAAGAATTTCATTTATTGGGATCAACTGGTTCCTCTGTGGTTTGAGAGGGCGGAAGAAAGTTATGAAGACCTCTCAAGCTTTAAAAATAATTTTTTTAAAAGTCTCTAAAACAGTGGACAAACAGTGGCATCGTTTACCTCAGCTCCTAAACATTATCCTAATCAGGGATAGGAGCTGCAATACATCTGTAAATATAATTTTGGGGAAAACAGGCTTAGAAGGGTTGCCAGTGGTGTAAAAGAAAGATCAGCCTGTTGCATTTTGAGAGAGAGATATTTGGAGGGTCGTTTTGGGTGTTCCTTGCCATGAGGAACAATCTTACCCTGCGAGCGCTTAAGGAGAGAAGAACACGCGTTACTCTTGGCAATTTTGGGGTCTTCTATAAGGGACTGTCCACACCGTAGAAAAGAAACAACCAAATGGTCTCTGGGGCCAGTTCCCTCCTGCCTTCCATCCCTTGTCGGCACTGGGACTACGCAAATGCCACAAAGAGCTCCCAAATAAGGACGGCAACATTTTCTACTCGTTTGCGCTGGTCTAAGGGAAAGCATGGGAAAATGGGGGAGGACGTCCCTCCCCACGTGACGGCGAGACCAGGCAACGTGCGAGCGTGGGACACCGAGATGAAGGCGCCCAGAAAACCTCAGGGTGGGAGTCCGCGGAGACCTGCCCGCGCCGCCCGTTGTTGCAGATCTCCCGCTCCCACCCCAGAAATACACTTCCCCTGAATAGCTTGTGGGTTTTTTTTCCTTAATTAAAGATTCCCAGACTAACACATTTTCCAGTGATCTTAGTTAAAAAGCCTACAGAGGATTTTAGAGAGAAGAAAATGTTACTGCAAAAAGGAAGACTTTTCTTGGCAGGGTCCCCTCTCGTTCTCATAACGGCGCTGCGGTGCGAGGCATGCTTCTGCAATCTTAGCTGACCTATTTGTTGATGTATTTCAGGTAGCCAGATGTCCCAGTACTTTAGGAATTCAGAAGAAAATGATATTCAACTGTTTGTCCCGGTTTCGGCGCAATCAGCCAGCTGGCTATCCGCTGCTCCCTTCCAGTCCTCCCTCCCCCACCGAAAGCCTCCAGGTCACTCACTGACCCACAGCACATCCCTCCCTACCTTCGAAGATGAACCTGGGGTCCAGCTACATCTGTGCTGAGGCCTCTCGTTGTGTGTCTGGCACACAATGAACGCGAGGCTCTCCAAATGTCAGAGCGTGCCAGCTGATGCACATTGAGATTTAGAGCATCACAGATTTCATTGCACAAACAAACGCTCAAGAACTTGACAGGGGAGTTACCGGCTTGGCAAGGGAAGGAAAACTTGCCAAGGGTGATTTAGCTACAGGTTAGGAGAGCACTGGAGAGAGGAGTAATGAGGAAGGCTGACCAGGCACCGGGTGTTTTGGGGGAAACAGAAACACAAGCAAGCAGCCTGCAAGCAGGTAGATCTCCTGTCTCACCCTCCAGAGGCTCCAGCTTTCTGGCATTCCTGTTCCCAGAGGAAGAAGCGCCCCAATCCCACTTTCAGCTGCCAAACTGTTCTCCTACAAATGTGAGTTCACCCAGCTAACGATTCACTGTGCCTTGCAAGCACAGACATCTCATCTGCACCTAAGCGTGACGGCAAAATTCAATCAAAAGCTCTTCCTTGAAAATTATTTCCTTCATCACGGAAACCGTTTGCTCAGGCTAAATGACTCACGTCCCAAAAAGAGCCACCAGTTCGACACATCCCAATAAAATTCACACTATTCTCTGCTCACTCCTATACCCTCCGGCCTTTCCATCGCCGTCCTTCAGACCACTGCTCCTAGTCCACACATCCCCCTGCCTCTTGCACATGCTTTGGCTGTTGGTATCTGCAATTCCAGGGCAGCAGCTTCGCCCCAGAGCCTCTGCTTCTCAGTGCCCAGGGTGGTGGCATGAGCAAAGCAGGGAACACAGCCTTGGCTTTCATGAAGGCTAGTGGTCTCCCAGCACCCATTTTTGTGAGCAGATCCCAGGGTTTAGCAGAGCTGTGTGTTTCCTTTTTTAACATAAAGCTCCATCCTGCTCCAAGGTACCACCTCGAGAGACCAGAGGGAAGCAGCCATGAGGATGGGAGGGTGCTTGGGGAAATAGTCTGGGCTTCAAGCGGGGCTTAGCCCCTCTTGTCTCTCCATGACTTCCTCTGCCAGGGGGTTAAATTAAGGAAAATATGGTCTGGCAAGAGCAAAGCTCTGTTTTCTGCAAAGGAAAGGAACAGCTGCTGAATACCTGGGACAGCAAATGTCAACGGGGCTCCATTAGCGTTCATTCAGCTAAAGGGCTGGATTTCCCTTCCCCCCAGTTGTGTAACTCTAATTTCACTGACTACAGTGATTCCACCAGTCTAATTAGGCCCCCAGATAATAGTCAAAGTACTTATTATGTTATCTTTTCACTGATTTTATATTATACACATTTGTCTGTTAAATAGAATCATTCGATTTCCCAGATTTACAAACTTCGGTTGGCAACCCACTTAAAAATTACAAGCTACCTGCCGCTGGTCTGGTATGTTCTCTATTTACGGCAAGCCCAAATGTTTGCTTTATGCTGTCAACGAAGAGAAACGGTTTTGGGAAAAAAAAAAAAAAAATAAAAATAATTGAACATCAGCCACTGAACCAGCAGGAACGCAAAATATTTCCATGAAAGGGAATCCAACAGGACCAGCGATCTGTAGGGTAACTATTCTCAGTGTGAGGAGGAAAAGTGAGCCAAGTGCAGAAGCCAGGCTTGTTTCCTCTCTCCCCATAGCGTGTCCTATCCCAGTACTTTCTGAAAGCAGGGTACACGAAGTTCCTAGGCAGGGCCATACTATTCCACCCCCTACCGGGAAGCTATTTATTTTAACAGCCGCAGAATCTTTTCATTGTGTTCTTGGTCTAAACAGTTGGCTGTGCATGCGAGAGAGGTACAGCTGCTCTTTTACTGGGAACTGTGGGAGCAAGAGAGGAGGTGTCAGGAAGGAGCAATGCACCCCGGCGCTCTGCCCTCCTCCCCTCGCCTCCGCCAACCAGATATAAACAAAGTTACTAAAACAAAGGAACAACATCAAGTTCCTAGGTTGAAAATAGCTCTACACTCATTCAGGAAAAATTCCCTTTCCAGTTAGCGGCCGAGCTCGAATTGTTGATGGATGGCAGTGCTGTTGCTGCGGGGGCTTTTCTTCCCCCAGGCGGCTGAGCATCTCCCTCCGACCCCGCGGCTCTCCCAGATTTGGTCCCTAAACCCTCTTTCCAAACCAATTCCTGATGTCGCTGGTTTCTGCGCTGTTGCTGGAGGATTATCCAGCAATATAGTTGCGTTATAGGGATTCTGAGTTGCGGCAATTTGAGAAGCAGTTACTGCCAGGGGAAAAAAATAAAAAAATTAACAAAAAGTAGCAGCAGTCATCTCCATGGGAAAATCAACACTTTCTCTCTCATTGGCCATGAGTGCTGCCTTGCCTGCCAGCAAACCTGCAGGTATCATTACACCTTTCTGATTAAAGCAAGTATACCACCGTCCCACTGCCCAAAATTTAAATTTAGATTGTGAATTTTACGCTGGTTAGGACTGACAAAAAAATGCATTGGCTCCCTGGTATTTCAGAGATGTTATTCTTCCCCTTGTGCTTAAAACAGGTTAGGATGATAAGATCTCTTTTCCCCATATCTGTCTTTCAGTGGCTGATTATTGGGTGCAATTTTAACAAATGTTTGTCATTTATTCGCAGAACCACAGCGGCAACGCCTGTTTCCAAAACTGCACGTTACACATCTTATCAGATGTCGTTCCTAATGCAGGTGGGTTTAGTTCCCAGAAATAATCAGGCCTTAGAGAGCCCAGGTGCAAGGGACGGCTGCTTCCCATGGCATCCCCTGGCCTCGGTGGGTGCCCAAGCCCATCCCTGTCCCCTCTGGGCACCGTCCCCACTGGTGAAGAACAAGCTCAGGGAGCTGATTCGGCCAAGGAATCCCCCCCGGTCATAGGGGAGGAGAACGGGATGTTTGCCTATGTGTTGCATGATCTTAGACTGCCATGAAAAACGTTACTTAAAAGCCTGAAAGATATTATTTATTTTAAACTGAAAGCAAAACAAAGCAAACATTACTTAACCGTGTCTATTTTCCCGGTATCCCCCTAGACTTACCGAGGGACCCTGGAACTACAGCAGGCATTTTATCTTTCCCTCTTCTAAATAGCAAGTTAAAAATTAACTGCTTCATCTTCACATTGCTCTCTCCTTAAGTAGTTTAAACTTACTTTTAACTGTTACATGCCAACAAAACAGGTTGCTTAATTGATTTGACCTTTCACAGTATTTTTTAATTTTCAATCTTAGTTTCATTGTTCCATCTGGCACTTTAAAACGGCATCTGGTTAACTGTACTTAACCAGCTGATCACTGTACAGTTATTTTTAAATGTAATGTATGCTTAAACAGATGTTATTTTTATAGATGTAGATCTAAACTGCACTTGTATACGTGCTATGTCTGCATAAGCTCTTTCTGCAATTCAAATGTTGACACCAAAAATTACAAGCCAGAATGCTTATGAACTTCACTATTATGTTACTGCACTTTTTTGCAGCTTGTTAGGTAAACATCAATTCAGTTCTTTTTTCTCTGTTCATTGCACATAAATAAAACATTAGCATTTAGTTTATAAAGTGATGAACATTTTGCTGTGTTGGATTTAGCTTTATAAATACAACTGCTGTCAGCAAGAAAAAAGGATTTATTGAATAAATAATAAGAAAGCTAGAGGAAAATGAAAGTATATATATTATGCAAAACACGGTGTCTGTCCACAGGTCACGTAAGGGTCTTCCGATACATAGACATCCCATGTGAGAATATTTAATAACAGTGCATTTTTGCAAGATATAGTTAGTCTCCTGAAGCAAGAGCAGATTGGTAAAATGCAGTACAACACTGATAGCTGTAATTGTTCGCAGTAACTGGGGGCTCCATTTTTAACATTGTACAGTAGAAAGCTCGAGTTCAAAGGTCCTCTGAAGTCAAGAGTTTTACAGAAGGGATAAAAATGGAGAGTAAGATATGCCCAGTCTAACAGAACTAGCATTGCCAATCTTTTAAATAAATATATTTTTATAATAATTACTAATTTTGTAAAAGCAGGCAATATTCTGTAAATTTCAAGTAAATTCATCTTTATTCACTAAGATTAAGACCTCATTCTTCCAAACACCCAACTGAAATCAGTGTTAATTACCAAGGTTTGGACAGAGACTAGCCCTGAATACATATTTTTTCCATTCATTTAATGTTTATAATTTGCTTAGTAACTTACAGTTTTTGAATCCATGTATTTATTAGATAGGTCTGGGAAACACAAAACATAATATACAAGCACCCAATCTTGAACACCCAGCTTCATTTTGAGTACAGCAAATAGAAAAAGTTTCCCAGTCAGGACACTTTTTTTTTTTTCGGGGGAATAATGAGTTCTACGACATCTAATATATTTTTTCCAAAAGAACTTAAAACACAATATTAAAAAGTATTTGTGCAATATGCAAGGGCGTATGTTACTTTGCACAAAGGAAGTGGTTGTGGCACTGAATATTTCACAGAGAACTTTTAAGTATCATTCTCAAGGTTAAAAATTGCTGTTATACATAATACCTCAGTAATTGATAGACATTTTCTCTCTCCAGAGCCCATTTTCTGTGAAAAACACCACATAACATCTGTTCATAAACAGTCCTTCTGTGAGAACACTGACACAGGTCTTGAGCTTCTACTGGCTCAATTCCCCTGCCATACACAGATGGCACGAGGTATTTATACAGCTGAATTCTTTGTAATACAAGCTCAACTATATCTTCAGGTAAGACTATGGGCAAACATGTGCTTATACTATTCTGCTGACTTACCTCAAGTCATTTAAACAGTTCCCTCTGACACAAAGACAAATTGTAGCGTACCGTTATGCAAGTGTTTTGTCTCAAAATCACCTTCAGCAATCAGCACAGAGCTCTGCAGAGATAAGGACATTTTGGGACGTACAAAACCCGCCAAGTTTCATGTTAATGAGCTAACAGTTATATTAAGATTCAAGACTCGGGGCTATTCTCCTTGGTTTTGATGTATGTGTTTTCCTTTTATGGAAAATATTTGTTCTGATGGTATAATACCTTGTTCTTTTGCATGCAAAATGTTAAATGAAGAGACAAACTCTGGCATTCAACTTTCACATACATAGCAATGGAGCGTGTAGGTTAGCCACAGTTTTCTATATGCTATGTTGGTTATTCCCTCTAAGCAATTCTGAGTGAATAAGACTTTATAATGCATTCAGAAATTGCTTTCCTATTTATCTCCATGAAATTATGGAAGGCTTCAGTTGACTTCTGAAGAAATCTAGGTACCACGACACCATCTGCCAGACGACATCCTAGTCCTACGCACACATATGCCCATGCTTTGACTGTGGTCTGTATACACTTAAGAAGTAAAGCACATACGTAGAGATTTGCAAGGTGAGAGCCTTGAAAACTAGAAGCTCCAAAACGAAGGACAGCCTGTCGGTGTTTTGAAGCGGGGGGAAAAAAAAAAGTTAACTTCAACCAAAATTTCTAACGTATTTAATTCAATCTCCTTCAATCGTTCTTTCCATACCTCGACCCCTAGCAAGTTACTGAAGTCCACGTTGGTGATTTAGGAGAATATCATCTACATAAAGGCATGGAAAAAAAATCAGAATTCTTGACAAAAGAACCCTTTAATGAGAATACATACTGATAAAACTTTGAAAAAAAAAAGATATACGTTTTAGGTCATTCTTTCAAGAAGAAGTAGTATATACCTGCAGGGAGCTGGTGACCAACAGCTTAAACTATACATTGATTCTTATTTTACTTATGGAACATTTAATAAAAAGGTTTTTCTGGGAACTACTCATCCAGCAGAATAAATCAAAATGTACTTTCTTTCCCTGTTCAGGGCAAGAACGGAACGTGTTTCAAGTAACCTCTGCCTGTGCGCTGGCTGGGTGACCCCATGAAGGTGAGCTACGTCCTGCACAAGAAGGGTAAAGCGATGGTCCTCATGAAGAGCAGCAAAGCTCCTGTGGTGTGTAACGGGACTGGGGAACCCTCCAAGAGGTTCTGCTAATCCCAGAGCTCCGCCGGCAGTTATGTTTCCCTTGGCGTTTCTAAATACTGAAGAGGAGGCTGGATTTGTATATCGGCACTCACAACTGCAGTGTCTAGATGGATAGATAGGTTTAACAGGGAAAGAGGCGTCCCTTAGCAGGTGACCAAAACCAGTTAAAAATTTTAAGAGTTGCAGTTAAAACAGTAAAAGAAATCTGGTTCTGTTTTCAGCCGCACCACAGATTCCCGGCACGGTACAGGCATGTCACTGAATCGCACTGTATTTCTTTGGTTACTGTAAATGGGAATATTACTAAAGCTTCCTGGTGTCAGGAAGATGTGAAATAAGCCCATTTGTGTTTGTGATGTGCTTAAACATTATAGCCATCAAAAAGCCAATAAATAGCATGTCCACACTAAATGTCTTTGTAATACCCTTTTTACATTTGGTGGCTTCTCAGTTATACTTGCTTTTTGTAAGCTGACGAGAAAAATACAGTTAAACACAGATAAGTTTAAAGAGAGATTATGTGGAAATGGATGCTACTTGCTTTTTTTATACTTTATTATATAAGAATTAACTCAGAATGATACCAAATGCATCATTCAATTTAAATATCGTGCTTGCTTATGGCCTGTAATATGATCCGATGCATTGTAAGCAATGTCTTGACACAGTATATGTGATGAATACAACTCAGTGTATCAAACACCAACTGTACTAAATCCACAGTAATGCTTCCTTTTTGTAAGTAAGTTCTTTATGCTCCAGTAGTTTTCATTTTTATGATAAGTATGAACCAAACCAGCTCAGAATACGTTCCGCCATGCGCTTGTTCTTATGCAAGAATCAGTCACCTAATATTTATCAATTAAGATTTGTAGGATAAATAATGCAGATGATAATTTTATAGCACTGATATTAAGAAAATATAATTCTCCAAATATAATGGGACCTGCTTCTTAGCACTGAATTGTTCTAATTTTTCCTTCTTTCTAAATTCTCCTCCCTGCTACCAAGCATTATTTTACAAAAAATGGTGTTTCAACTGCACTTAATGCACATTGTAATGATCATGTCTTTAGCTTTTTTCTTTTGAAGTTCTTTTTAATTACAAAATAATATCCTGTTTGAAGAACACAGATTTGATATCTCCCTCTGCATTTAGTAATTATAAACTAGTTCTCATTATCAATATATTTTGAATGTTGTTAGTTTGTTTTGTTTTCCTATTTTTTTTGTTTTAAATACAGGAAACGTAACTTGGCTGGCAAGAGGTTTTGATTGCGGATCACGTGGGAAGTAGAAGTCCATTTCAGAGCCCTGATGTCCACAGCCAGAACTCAGCAGTCCATGACTGTCATCAGGATAAAAAGCCTCAATCAGATAAGTGAGAAACAGATCAGTGGCTGGTGGCTGGGACCTTAACTGGGGGAGTCAAGAAAGACAGCGTGGGTCCATTAGTCCCACTGGATCTATCTATCTGGACTGCGTTATATCTAGCAGAGCGAAAACCCAGCAAGAGACGTGTCCAAAGCTAAACCAAAAATTAACAAAAAAGAGTGATTTACATCCCTCTCTCGTTAGCATCTGAAAAGGGATTGGCAATCTCTAAGCTTCATATGTCCAAAACTGAGAGATTTAAGATATTCACATTTGCTAGCATCTTTGGGACTTCTGAAAAAAGATGTTTCACAAATGAAAGCTATTACGACATCCAACAACGTGCAACAAACCCATACGTTTTTAGGCAATGCAAATTAACAGAACTGTCACACTCGTATTGAAATCTGCTGAATAATTTTACTGAGCAGTGAAGTTATCTGCTGATATCTTTTGATAATTTTACTGCAGATAACAAGATGCCAGCTCCTGCCCTGCTAGACCTCAGCATCACAGCCAGAAATGCTGGTGATGCTCTGCAAGATCTCCTTGCTACATTGGAAGCAAGCACACAAACACAGAAGGGTTAAAAGAGTGAGGTCTTAGGGAGGTCTGGGCAAAACTTATTTTAGTTTGGATTTAGACCAGAATTTGCCATTTGAATAACCCTAACATATACATGACAGAGTATAATATATGTCCTTTTTCTGAGCCGGTTTACATAACTGCCTCTGCAGACTAGGGTCCAACAGCAGTGCCTTTCGGGAATTTCACTGTGGTCAGTAAGATCTTTGTTTTAATAAAACTGCTCAACAAAATATAGCTTTTACTGGCTGTAAAATATTAAGTGGGAAATAGAGGGTAGGGAAATAAGAGGCACATATTGAAAAGGGGCGGCTTTTTTTTTAATAAAACTTCTATACAATCATAAGGCACTGGAAGAGTTTGATCCGTTCCCCTTTATGTATGCATACACTTTCTGATGCAGAGGAGAAATGTTAAGTTTAATTAGTGCTGCGGACCCTGCAGGAATGTCTTGTACGTAAGGGGAAAAAAAAAAAAAAAAAATCACTTAAATATGTGAGCTAGAAAGATTTCATGCGTATATAGTTAGTCATATAGTTAAGTGTTTGCAAGATCACCCCGGAGATTGAAGCCACTCCAGGACAAGGACCTCATCTTCATACTGGCGTCTAATGCACCTAGCACACTGTTAGTGCTATAATAAATAATAATAATATGTTAGCATTAGGTGAGCATCTCTCGCATGATCAATTTCCTGCTGTTGCAGGAGGGTGAATGTTGGTGGACTTTGATCCTTCTGAGATTTTATGTTTCTATCATAAGAGAATCATAGCACATAAGCACATTTTTTACTAATGCAGTAAGTAAGGTGGCAATATATATTGCACTGACATTAAATGAATATTAAAAGGGATTGAAACCATTTCCACTTCATGAGGGAAAAAACCTCCAAGAGTTAGATATACAGTAGCTATTCAACAAAGATACCACTTTTAACCTTCTTCGTAGATTAAAAAATTCGAATCCATTAGAAAGACAATCTAGTGTTAAAGGTATACACTAAAGTATCTTAAAATACATTTGTTGTTGTTGTTGTTTCTGAGCCTGTTTTGCCTACTGCCAAATCTCCCTTGCCCCTGTACACACATCCCATCGCTTTTCTGCTCCCCACTCTCTCATCTCATTGTAACATCTCAATAATGTATTACAGCACAAATCCTCGGTGCACGAAGACTTAGTTTAAAGAAAAAAGCGAGATACAGCACTTCTGTGTATAAATAATAAACGCAGATGTTTCAAAGAGGGATATACAGGGCAAAACATCTTATTTGTCGGAGGGCATCGGTTTTGTGTACATTGTACACTTGTAATTTACATTAGTTTCTTATTTTTGTAACATCTCTACACAGCCGTATATTAAATTAGAGATTTCAAACCAGACTGAACAGTCCTCTTTTTACCCCTGTTTTGCTGCATCTTGCCAATTCAGTGTTTTATTATGTTTTCTGTCATAATATTACTCTTGTCCTTAGAAAACATGTATTTATTCCCACTTGGAATATAGTGTAACTACTGTAAAGCACTGCTCAAAAGATGACTACAAATTCTGTCTGAGAATAGAAAACTTGAACTCTTCTATTATCCAAATATTTTTCAAAGATTTCGCTTTTGTATGCATGGCAATTGCTGACACACATAATGAGATCATGGGAAAAGCCACACAGCTGACCTGAACTTTTGGGGTATAGGAGTATAAAACTATGAGATCTAATAAACCCAGTGCATGACCCCGTGAAGTTTTTGGACTTAAAGAACTAAATGCTATTGTGAGAGGAATGCAAGCCTACATATTTTTTCCTGTAGCATGGCAGAGTTCAGACGTATTATATTTACAGTTGTCTAGAAATGTAACGCTATAGCATGAAGCATATAGACATCTTCGGTCTCCAGCCTCACCAAGAGAATATCCCGACACCTTCTTGTCACACGCAAGATATTATTTTTATGCACCAAACAGTAGGCAGGATGCAGCAACAGACTGACTCTGTGCTACCACAGTGTGTCTGAGAGGCTGTCAGCACATACTTTGCCTACTTACCGTAGCTCTTTCAAGTAATATAAAACCACATTGGGCTTTGATTTTTTCACCTAGCTCTTGATATGCCTGGCTAGTAAACCGGGAACCAAAGTTTGGTGCATCATTTGAAAAATACCTTATTTATAGAAATGCTGCTCCAGGAGATAGCGGTTACATGTAGCAGCTGTTGAGTTCTGCATACAAGACCGGTTATTATATTTAAGGGAAAATTTAAGATCTCCTAAAGATTATAAACTACCCTTAATTAACCCCCACAGATCCCATCAACACTGGAATGGGCATGCCTAAATGAAAGGCATCACTGTACATAAGCTGGAAGCTGTGGAAATCAGAACTTTAGCATATAAGTATATAGGACTAACTCGGTCCTCTGAGAAGCAAGGATTATTTTGGTATTTAGGATTTAAGTGAACACTTCAGAAGAGCACTAAATTCTAAGGCAAATGCAGAAGTCTATTACTGCTTGAAAACTAGATTCTCTCCAACATACATAGACAGAAAAAATCCTTTTCCCCAACAATACAAGTGATACTAACTTAGAAAGGATGCGTTCTCACTATAAGAATAAAATCAAGCACCAAAATGTAGTATAAATGGCAACAATCTAAGGCATGACTATTCCAGTAAGACTAAAGGGGTTTTTTTTATAATGTTAATGCTTAAAGAGTTTTTTAAAATGTTTTTGTTCATCTTTCATTTTTTATACTCCATTAGTTTCCTATTTAACTATAAATAAAGGGTGAGTTAATGGTTGATAATACAAACACGTTACAGTATAATCAAAGTGTTTATTTCTTTTAAAGTCTTACCCTGTATACCTGGCTTCAATTAAATAAATGTTGGAGTGTGAGATAACAAAATATAAATACCTGCCTAAATTATAAGTTATATATTCATTTTAAATAATGGAAAAATTCTTTTCAGCCCTGCGTTAGCTAGTAGCTATACTCAACATTCGAACATTGTTTATTCTTTACTAACTAATCATCCTTCATGGTCTTTCAAAAGTTCCTGGCATTTCACTAGTTTACACATTGATTGAATACTGTTCCCAGAACTGCTTGTGGCACTGTGCCAAATGCTGTGATAATCAGCTGGAAGATTTATTCCAGTTGAGGAGTGTTATAAACATAAGGATTCATAAGGCTCAGCGTTGAAAATGAATACTGATGCTTTCGTTGAGATGGCTGAAAAACTTTCTGTGAGCCTTCAATAAGACGCAATGAGAGTCTTTACAGTCTCCTTCTATATACAGGCTTTGATTTGAAAAACATATTCATTTAACTTGATTTGATATAAATATTAATAACTATCAGAGGTTTTAACAAACTAAAATATAATTTTACAGTGGCATGTGCAGAGCAAATCGTACATGAAAAAACCTTAAGGAAATTCATGGATTAACTACTGTGCATGGGATCAGACACATTTGCTGCAACAGGATATATTATTATACTGGTAGATGGGTGGAGAAAGAATACAAAGGAAGCTGAAAAAATTCAAAGGGAAGCAGCTGGCAGGTAAATGCACTGAGCCAGAAAGAAATAATAAGGAGAAAGGCAGTGAGTGGAAAACGGAAAGGATAGTAATTTCTTAAATAAAGAAACAAGAAGTAGAGAGAAATGTAAGCTAGGGATGGGAACACTGAAAAAACACAGAATAGCAAACATTCCCAGTTAGAAAGAGGGAAATGCAGTTTGCTTGCTGGACTAACTGTAACAATAAACTAATATCATAAAGACTGAAAAGACTATACTAAAAGACTATCGGCTTAATTAAGAACCAGTGAAACCGTACAGCATGACTGAATGGCATGTCCGAAGTCTACAAGGCCAAAAAGATCTTACACAGAAATTAAAAGAAGTAGTAAAACAAATGAAGCAACTTCATTGCTTTGTATGGCCTCTACAGTCAGTGAAATGATACTGGCGTCAGCTTAGGTCACTGCAATTATCAAAGCCAAGATATTAAAAACTTGCAATTATGGGTGACCAATTTCTTTGCCAAATAAAAAGATGTCACTTTTCTCAGTGCGTGTAGCTGCGACAAACTACCCTTTGATGATCAGTTCCTCAACACCATCTTCAAAACTCTTTTGAGAAGCACGCTTTTGAGCAATGAGGTGCCCCCTGCACCTTATAAAAACATCACCTTTTGCATATGTGTTCACAGTCACCCATATACCAAACCCTCAAATAACAGTGCATTGAATTAAACATTCAAGCAGTTGTTAGGGCCTTCTGCATTACAAGCATCTTTAAATATTTGGTCACACAAAGTTTATTGGTACTACTCAAGGATAACAATTACCTAATAAGGACTTCAGAGTCTTAGATGAGCATCCCATGATAACGCTTTCAGAAATGTGATGAAATAATAATTCTAAACCCTACTCTCTATTAAACATGGCAAATGCAATAGACTGAACTCCACAAACGTTACCCTTAATTTAGAAAAAAAATTGACAGTGAGGAAATTTTCAGGAATGTCTGCTTTTGGAAAAGTTATTACTTTCTTATGCCTTGTCTTAGAAATAGGTAACAATTAAGTATTTCATAGATTGGTAGAGTGGAAATATCACTAATACCTAAAAACATCAGAAGCAGCATACCGCGACACAATCTTGATCTCCAAAACTCTTTCTATATATTTTACATCTTCACTCAGATGAAACCAACATACAATATTGATGACGAAAGCCTTGTATGGAAACTTGTGGTTTCCTACTTGTTGCGTGGGACGTGCTTACCCAACAAGGCAATTTTGGGTGGCCAGTGGCTCTCTACAGCAATGCTGGAGCCAGGGGAATCAGGTGTTCTAGCGGTTATTCATGTGGGAAAAGGTGATGTTTCACAAGAACTAACAGAAGTATACATTTTGAAAACTGCCAAGATACTAGGCAGCTATAAAAAACCAGAAAATACCCAATAGAGGACCTCAATATTTTAGTGAGTGCACATTTTGAATCATTTGAAGAAATAAGGCATAAGCAAAGACTTGCACGTCCTGACTGGAAATGTCTAGATGTTTGCAGCAAGAAGGGGAATTGAAGAGGGAATGAGGAGACATGAATCGCAATGTTTATATGAAAATAGTTTCTTGGCAATATTTCATCTCTTTAATGTGATTGCTGTACGAATGAATTAGTGTTTTGCCTTTCAAAAAAGAACAAAACATTTTTAAAAACAAAACCAAAGCCTCCTCAATCCACTTTTGCAAAGAGGTTTGGATACAGACCTCTTACTGAGTATTCCTCAGCCACTGAGGTTCTGATATTTTATTCTTATGGCAAAGGCTCTACTGAGAACAGGAAGTAGCAAAACAACGATCCATTCCTTAACAGTGATTTAAAGGAAAGAAAAATAGTGAGAAGACAACTAATTTTTGTAAGAACCTAAAATTGTCATTTTGTGGATTTGCTCAGATGCCAAAGGAAGACTTTTTAGTATCGGTAGAATTTAAGGAAGAGAACATGAGCAAAGCAGCAGTGTACTCTTGACAGCATGGCCCTCCAAATGTGTCCTAAATATTGGTAACGCAGAGACAAGTACTGAAGATGAATGACTAAAAACCAGTCTCTCTCCATTGGAGTTACCACAAATAGGCCAATAAATAGGAGAGAAATCAGGCACATTTATGTGTCAAGGAGAATTATGCTTGTGTATCTGCTTTTTGCTGTGCTGATGAAGACCACTTCTAGTTTGAAAGCCCTGTAGACATACGAATGTGGCCAAAAACATGGGCTAAAAAAGGTTGCATCACTTCTTGTGTCTCTGCTTGGAATCTCACAGATATTCCCTATCCACTTTGAAGTATGGATCCCAGAACAGGATGTATTGCCCTGTTAGTGGTCTTGACACTGCAAATGGGGCAAGACCACTTCTATTCTAATATTTCATATTCCTCATTTTCTACTCTGCACTGGTGCTTTTTCCTCCACATCTTTTGCATACTTTATGGAAAATATTGCTGAAGACTTGCTCCTGGGTTGCTAGTGTAATATATACATTAAAATAGAGAGGGGTGAACGTGATTTCTAGTCTTACATAATATGGATGAGGCACACTGGATTACGGGCCAGCAGGGGAGGAAGAGGAGAAGGAGGAAGAAGTCGTTGGCATGGTGACCTGCTCCGCATGAAGAAAAAGTTACAAAGAACAAGATTGAAATCACTCATAGTTATAAAAATGCATAGAGACACTATGCTACAAATTAAAAATCCACTCATGCTTTAGGCAGCACTGTGGAGGTTCGTTTGAATGGCAAGAGCTTCAACAGCAGCTTCCAGTCATGATGACAGGTAGCCACTTGGTAAAGGAAAGGTTGTCATCCCCAGAGCCTGCTACCTATTTTTTGCAGGCAGAGACTGTACAGGCACAAAGCAGACACAATTTTTTACTAAACATCTTTCAGAAATACAATGATTTTTAACCTTAAATTAAGCATATCTGCCATTACCATACTTAACAACTATACTGACGCTCGGGTATCGGTTACCTAAGGTTATACTTTTACCAGTCAAAGAGCCTTCAAACTGAAATGAATAACACCCAATCATTACAAAAAAAAAGGTGACAAAGTTATAAAAGTCTAAAACTCCCAGTTTACATTTGGTTTCACATTTAAAATATTGATTATATCAAAGAAAGAGGAATTGTCAATGTCAACAAGAAGATCGTTCAGCAAATGAGAACTCCAGAAGGGAGCAATACAAACAGATTTATGGTTTTTGATGCCAGAAAAGGGGTATCAGATTCTATTTGCATTGCTAACCAATCAATATAACTTATTAATCTAATTCTGCTGGAGTACAGCACAGTGCAGGTATTGATGTTATTCAGTGCTTTGTTAGGAAACAGATCAGAAACTATTTGAAGATCCTTAGTAAATGTTCACAGGTCATTACACTTGAAGATGATAGATATTTTTAAAATACTCTTTATCTAAGGTATAGTAAACTAGGAGTGCCAAGTTTATCAATATGCCCTTAGTTTAAACGGTAAGGTGGGACAAAGCTTTCTGTGAAGAATGTGCCATAGGTATAGTAAAAACAATACTCTCCAGTTCTTCCTCTGCAATTGTTCTTGAAGGTAGCTGAAAGGGTTATCAGCTTCATAAAAACAGATTATTTTTTTTTTCCCCTTATCAGGTGGTTTAATACAGATTATAAAAAGGCTTACTTGCTATCATTTACAAATTCATGAAATATGACATTCTAAATTAAAGACTAAGACCAGTCTGTTCCTAAATGAGAGACTGCAAATATCCATCACGATGACGCCCAGGCCATAGGTAATGCTATACGGGGTAGATGGCTTCCTGACCCTTATTCCATCACGTGGCACATTGTGGCCTGAGACCTTAATTTTGCCTCTTCTGCAGCTGGAAAGGTCAATGTTTTTACTTCTCAACCCTCCTCTCATTTCTTCTCCACATTTCTGCAGAGATTGCCACAGAAGGGGAAACAGTCTGATTTCTGTGTTTTGTTGAGTCTTTTCCCCAATTTATCTTTTGGGCAAACTAGCATGTATATTAAAAGGGAGTTGGATTAGATAAGGCAAATTCATATTTTGATAAAAACGCAGTTTTTTGGGGGTGGTGGTGTTTTAAACAAACCAAGGCTCTCTGGCAGGTATTCTTGATGTCTGAACAGTAACTGTCCCTGTTCCAAAAGCATCCTTGACAGGATGAAATACCCTGTTATTTAGCTATCTATAGTCAAAGTACAGATTAGTAAGATTTTTTTTTGCTTTGCAGCATTTTGAAAGAGAGGAGCTGGGACCTCCATCAAAACCAAAACCACAACGATGCAGAGGACAACACTGGTCATATCTGAAAGGTGCTGTCCTTCCCCTCTGGTAATACCAAACTGACATTTAGTTAAATAATCCTGTCCACGCACCGAGAGCAGCAGTTTCAACAGGAGGTGAAGGACGCGTATCGCTGAGAGCAATTGTGAGTTGCTAGCCTACAAGGACTGTGCATCTGACAATCAATCCATAAACATTGGTGAGAGCACGCAAAATTGGACCCTTTAAGTTATTTCCCCACATTTCAAATCTACTTGACAACAAATCTGAAAGTCAGCTGTAATTTTAATCATCCGGTAATGTTTTATGTTAGCCAATTACAGGGCTCCAAGAGATTAGCTGAATGTTTCATGTCTGATAAATATGTGACTGGGACTAATTCACTGGACCCTTCTCTAACCTGAGTTAGGTATAAATGAGTAGAGCTTCACTAAAATCAATCGAGCAGTATCCAGTTATACTGTCACAGAAATTGGTGCTATAGACTTAGGATAATTTTCCTAATAAAAATAAATTTTAACCAGTAGATTTTTGACTCATACTTGTAATCTAATATTTCAGGCAATATACAGACCTACTAAATCATTTGCTTTCCCTGCATGCATTCCAGATGAGCTTTGCTTTTTACATCTCTACCTACTAGCAAGAATGCTCATGAAACACCCCATAATTCAATTATAAGTACCTCTAGGAACCTTCTAATTATATGTTAGGCAGGTCAGAAATGAAATAGCCATGCTACCCTTTAGTCTTGGATAACAGACTTGAAACGGTGAAAAGAAAAGTTCATCTGTTCATTAAGAGGCCAATTGTAATACAGTTAAGGGCTTCAGCAAGCTGTTTTGTTGAGACCTGAATATCCGTGAAACAAGCCCCTCCAAAGCTGGAAGTTTAGCGAGTCTTGTCTTTCAGCCACGGCATCAGCAAAGAATGGGGAGCTAGTCTGGAGAGTAGGTACTGTTCATTAGTCATTTGTTTTCTCTTACACTAAATTCCCTTGTAGGAGTTCACAGGATCAGAATGAAAAACAGCTACAGGTACTTAAAGGTGCTATTCTTTTCTTAGAGATTTCTGCACTGGTCTTAATTAAATCTCCCATAGGATTGCAGAGCTTTTTTTTTTTTTTAAAAAAAAAAAAAAAAGAGATCCGAAACAAGAACATGTCCATCAGGCAGGTTTTTCTAAGCTTTGACAGCTCTAAATGCAGGCAGCTGCAATACAAGCTTGTCCTCAAATCCTTGACAATGACCTTAACCTCAGGGTGAAAGATAATGTAGTTGCTATGCTCATTCTGTGCAGAGTGTCTACTGATCAGAGGCTTGTGGCAAAATATGTATATTTTTTTCTTATGATATAGACTATTGTTCACTTGCAAATCAAGTGATACCACAACATTATCTCTATGACAGTTTTTTTTTTTTATTTATTTTTAAATGTGAAGGAATGGCACAAATTCAGGCAGACTTCCACTTCAACAGCTAGACAAATGACTTTGTAATGCCTTCCAAATTAACCCCTCCACAGCCACATGTTTGGAGCTGAAAAGGAAAATTAAGCAAACAAACTACCTAATCCCAGGTACTTTTGCAAGGGAATTCAGACAGACACCTACACCAATGACAGGGAGATTTCCCATATAGAGTGGTTCCATATTACACTTAGCACAGTGTTAAAGCTTTAAGAGCAGTATCCTCCATGGTGAAAACTGCCACTTAACTGACTTCCTTGGAGTAATGACAATTTACATGCTGAGGATCTGCCTCAAACTGAGAATCTGCCTTCGCTATTTAAAGGCAGATGAATTTTGAACTAAGAAGACAGACAGCTATGTAGGAACACTGTAATCCAAGGTGCCTACCTTGAACCGAAACGACAAAGGAAAATCCTACTGCAATATTAACATTATGATTATTAACATTACACTATTATAATTTTTTTAATTATTATTGAGATTTCCATAATAAATTAAATGAGTTTCGGAACAGCTATGGGAATATATTGGGATTTAATCTGGGGGTACAGTTGCCCCAGTGCCTTTGGCGGTGGGAGCTGCTGGAGGGAAGGATGCGTTCGGCTGCTCGGCGAGGGGGCAGCTGCTCTGCAGAGAGGCTTGACTTTACTCCGCAGTGACAGAACATATGGAAATTTTAGCTGCTAAATATCAAAGTCTTTGTCGTTCAAGTGCAAACTGCAATTTCTGTCAGTGTATAACCTGGCTAGATTTTGAAGGTTTTCACAATAAAAGGCCCGTTATGACATAAAGGCTGTACCCTCACCAACCTTCAAGTCCCTGTTCTGAAGTCTGGGCAGAGCAGACCTCTTCAAAAAGAGCAGCACGATTGCACTACTTGCAAATATTTCTCACAGGAGCATACAAAAATAGTAATTTCAAGTGACACTTGTTAAGCACAGTATTTCTCACAAAGAGGAAAATCTTTTTCCAAAGGCATTCTGAACAAAAATAGGAAGAGACATGGATAGCACAGAATGCACTTACACTACACATACCTTTTGGTGGGTGTGCACTCTGTGAACATGTCTCTTCTTATTCAAAGAGCTGGGTTGTTTTTTTTTTTTTACATTACATTAGTCAGCTAAGAAATTAAGGAAAAAAAATCATTTTCATGTGGGAGCAAAAGCTAAATAATTTAATGCTTAAATGAAAACATGAAAAGAAATTTATTTTGGATTTAATTAAATATTCTACCATAGGAAGTTTTGATTTTGACAGGAGTTTCTTAAAAAAAATTAAAACAAAAGTAAGCTAAATTTGGCCTTGAAAAACTATGTAAGATTTTTTTAAAAATACTAAATAAATATTTTTTGTATATCTAAACCTGAGCTATTATTAAAATGGTCAGAAATCACTCATCAATTTTGACCCAGATGTGTACAGAGATTTAATTGCTGTGATACAGCTGAATATTTTGGCCAAAATCAGTCCAACCTGACTTTAGCACTGGTGGGATTCTGACAATCAACCAGATGTTACCATAATCTTTGAACCAATTTCACAAATGATTGAAAGTCTACAAAATGTTTGATCAAACCAAATAATGTGAGCTTGATTTTACATATAACAAGTATTCAAAGATGTGGTTGTTTCGTTTCTTTTCTTATGAGAAAACAGAGGCAGAGACACAGATAGTGTGTGCATGGGGAAACTGCGTACAAGCATTCAAAATTTTTGGAAAAAATGGTCCAATAACAAAATTGTTACCCATAACTACAAGTGCTAGTGTGTAATATTTATTATTTTTATCTATTGCCTTCTCTTGGTTATCTGTACCTACTGAAAAAAAAAAGATTGGCCTTCCCAACAGGAAGGGAAAATTTTGGAGATACAGTCCTGGTCTTCGCTCATTTTCTGCCCACACCTATTTCAGATGAATAATGTCACACAGATCAGTAAACCCCATCTGTGGGATCTGACCCTTAGATTAAAAAAATCCTGCAGAAACCTATAGCTCCTCTTTTCTCAAATGGCCTATGCTTTTTCCTGCCATCTTTCTACTTCAAGAACGTGTTTCTGCTTTTTCCAAGATGCTATTTGCTTGTGGTTCCTATTTTGTTCATTTTTAATGATTTCTTGAGAACGTGGCTCACTAGATCCTACCAAAATATTTCACTCCCCTTGTTCCATTAAATTCTCTGCCAATCAATTCAAGATTTTACTTTTTAATTTTATATTTTTACCTATTAAATTTAAATCTCATTTTAAAATAGGAGGAAAAATAGAATAGAAACTGATACCACGTTCTAACTAGAAAGGTATATTGAGAATGTGTTACCATGATATTGTCAGACATTTATAAACTTCTTCCAATGAACTTTGAATTACCCTGGTCCTTTCATATTTTCCAGTTAACATACATACATCTGCTCTGCCATGTAATCAACTGATTGTTACACAAGCATTTGCTAAAGCTATGACAAACTCAGATTTATGAGGTCAAAAAGTTCAAACTTAATCCATTCAATAGCTGCAATTTATCGTCTGATGATAATTGTATACACAAACATTGTAATGATTTAGATGACATAGTGTAAAGATGAAATCCGTTTATTTTAAAAGGGTTTCTAACCCCTAAAATACGTTGCCATGAACACCTTTCTAGGTCCGCTTTTAACAACATAGTTATTATTGTTTTATTGATCAGGATTTTATTACTGATTTGACACTTATATTTCACACTAATCGAAAAAGGTGTAATTTTTCTACAAGAATAAGACTGTAATTAATTATATCATTATTGTGTTTTCAATTCCTTCCATTTAAAGGGGCCTAGAAAAGAGTGCTTAATTTATCATACATGTATTATAAAGAATATGTAAACCTCTTTAAACAGACAGAGAGCATGATCCTTTTGGAGATGATGGGATATGACATAGGCACTATATTTATAGATTCTTACCTCTATAGTGACCTGATTTTATAGTGACAGCTATTGTGGAATGGCATAGTAAATTAGCAACTTAGAAAGCTTGGGTATCTAAAACTATTACTATTCATTACTTTTATAACACTTATTAGTGACCATTCTCTAATACATTCAACAAATAGGAAAGCAAGCTGCAGAGAGCAGAGAATGGTATGGCCGAACAGCGGTGTTACATATATCACGTGTAATTTTATATATGTATTTATATACACACATACCTTCAGTTCACAAATTTAGGAAACAATTGCTAGAAACGGACAGCAGCTGTATTCATCTATTCCTTCTAAACATAAAACATGTTACTGACTGTAAATTTCAGAGAGACTCTAAAACAAGTAGCTAAATGTGAAATTTAAATTGATCTTTGGTTTATTGCCATTGATTTTGTCAATTTTCTAAATGTAACAGTGTTCACCACTGGGAACAGAAACCTGTATATATATCAGTAAAATTTATGCTTTCAACCAACATAAACTTCACAGGAGGAATGACTGCCCTTGCTGTATAAAATAAAATGCATGTGAAGTGAAGGATTTTCTTCTCTAATTAGACACTGTATTTTTTTTTAACATCATGTTAGTAAATTTACCACATAAATTTAAATGCTATTAGCAATATTGCTTGCCCATATTCAGTTCAGTTTCCTTACTATAGATTTTCACAAGTACTTTGTGATAATGGTATTAACCCATATGCCTAATGCACACGTAGAAAAAACATTATCAGTACTCATAGAAACATGCCTCTAAAGTGTTTTATAAAAATGTCAGCGTAAGCATAACCTAAGCCGGCAGATACTTGTATAACTCTAACGCTAATTATTGGTTTCCCAATTAAAACACAGTAGATCTACATTTTTGTACTGTAGTACCCACTCAGCCCATGAGTCCCCGCACACTTTGCCTATATACAACTTCCACTTGCAAGTGGGGGTTGCTAAAACTGGTGTAAGAGAAAATATCCTGCATTTTCCAGGCTGCTTCTCTGAGTGACAAGTGTGGGATTTTGCTCACTGATGTAGCTGAAGTGCTGTTTCAGTTAACATTAGGAACCCGCCCTCATCAAACCCAGCTTGATCAGGTAGGGAAATAGCACAACTGTCGCAGAATGGCATCCTGAGTGTATTTGTTTTCTTCGGATTCAAACCAAACCACTTGCAAACTTGTTTCATGAACATTAAGGGGGGGGGGGGAGGAACATAGAACCTATTTTAAAACACTAAGTGAAATAAAATCAATGGCTGAGCTCATTTTGTGCTAATAGTCTTCAAATGCCTTCATTGTTTCACTGTTCTTAAGCAACACTCAAGACAGACACATGTATAAGGCTTTATACTACCAGCCTCAAAAAAGGAACATTTTTTTCTTGCCGGTATAATGTCTGATAAGATATTAGTACACAAAAACATTTTCCTTAAAAGATAACGTCACTTATCTTAGTATTGTAATTCACTGGGTGGTGAAAAGATGCCCCTCAAATTAACGTATCTGCTACATACCCACGTTCAGTCAGTTCACAGGAAAGCACGTTTGTTTCCTGGAAAAGTGATTTTTAAAGAGCATTATGAGCCTTACCGTGTTTTAAGAGCATTATAAGCCAACCTGCAAAATGAGCACAAGAAGGGAGCAAAGCACCAGTAACACTTTCTGTTGTTCATATGCACATGACAATGGGATGAGCCTCCAGGGAGGGGGCAACCACCAGAGCTGCTGCTCATCACTGCCACCCCCCCAAAACTGCTCCGGGAACACAGACCAAGCACCTCACGTAAGGAACCTCTGGACCTTCCCTCGGAGGTACACCGGTTCCTCCTGAGGAGGCAGCAGCATGTGTTTTTTCCCTAAAAACGCGAGACGAGGTGAAGAGATGCTGGTGTTGCCTCCCTGCGCTGGAGATGCCGGCCGGGAGGTACGTCCCTGCTCTGCCCAAGTGCGACCTGTCCCGTGTGTCCCGCTTCCCTCAACACTCACCAGCCACCACGCCAAGGATCTGACAAGCTTTCAGGGGAGCATGATTGGGGTGCAGTTCCCCCAGGCGAAGGAGACGTTTCCTGGGTGTAACTCGTTAGCAGAGAGGGGTTTTGCCAGTGCCAGCTTGCGGCATGACTCACTGCTCTGCTCTCCTGCGGACTGAAGCACCGACTCCATGAAACGATTTGCACACAAATGCTTACAGGTATGATAATAAATCAAATGCAATTCCAAACTATACCTAGCAAGGAGAGACTTTTCTAACTCCGTCATCAACAGTCCCTGACCCACTGTCCTTGTGGCATTCACCCTGGGAGCGCACATGGAAATGGTTAGCACCGGCAAGGCTAGGTCAGCTCTTGGCATCTGCGGAAGCAAAACTCACTCTTCAGAGCCACCAGCTTTCCATGCCTCCTGCATTAGGCAGAAGGTGAGTAGGATTTTCAGGGTTATAATGCTTTAAACTCCTGCTTCCTTTGCATGTAAGTACTCAACTCCGTTACTGGATGCAACTTGCAGATTACCCCAAATATGGTACTTTTCCCACCTCTGGCCATGCATCAAAGGCAAACAGCACAGCTCCCTCCAACCCAGCCTTTGGATGAAGGTTGCTTTTGCAAACAGATTTAAAAAAATCGGTTTCAAAATACCCCAAGTAGAAACTGCCTTATGATGCAACTAGGTACAAAACATTCATTTGGCCCCATCGAAGAGGCAGAGAACAGATTCCCCCAGATAAAGATGCTTGTGTTTGGAAAGACCAACAGATGATATGTTATCTCTGATTCCTCCCGGCTGGGCCACTGCCGCCTCTCCTGCGCTTCTTGATACGCACATTTCCCTTAAACACATACCCACCGACTCGTGTGTTTTACAGGGTGGCTGCTAGCAGAGCCCGTCTTATTCAAGCTCTTCGATCTCTGTGTTTCAGAAGGGACAGTTACAATGCAACGAGAAGATAAACAAGCCATAATATCTTGTTTTTGCTACTGAACTCATGTTATCAGCAGTGACTTTAACATTTGGTGTGAGCTCTCGTTTTCATACACTCTAGTTCTATTGTGCTTTTTCTGATAAGAAACCTCAGTAACAGAAATGTACATCTGAGAATGACAAGAAAAACCTCCTACTTTTGCAGCAGTCTGACTGCATTCCCACTTCCAGCAGTGCTACAGCAGCTTAGGAGCTGCTTCCAGTTTGGCATTGGAAACTGGGAGGATCAGGGTCAGCCTCCCAGTATCTAAATAAGGTCATCAGTTTGAAGAATTTGGCAGAAACATCAATAATAAAGTTTTCTTTTTACTAGAGCAAAATGAACCCACTTGAGTTATTTCCTAAAGAAAAATGTAGAATTTATTTGATTGGATAAAATCTCTTCTCACCTGCTCTGCAGTGCATGTGATCGCCTTTGGCTTCAAAAGCAACATGCACATCCTAACAGCAAAACGCCGCTCTGCCGATTTTAAATACATATAACAAATCCCTCCACTTTGAGCGAGCGTGAGGCAATGGGACCAAGATGGAAATCAAACCTTCAGTGGAAAGAGCCTGCACCGCTTCTGTTTGCTTCTCCCCCACCCTCCAGCTTTTGCAAGAACTTGTTTTCTAAAGAGTTGCTAGCAAACTCCTGTCTCACTTCCTAGACCCCACATCTCCAGGGGTATTTCCACCTCTCCTACCATGGGCAGTGTCTTGGGGACTCAGGTGGAGCATCAAACGTCTGCCACCAAAATAAACAAGGCAGCCTGGAGCTTTGGCAGCCTGCAGAACAGCAGTAAAGGGGTTTTCTTTACAGGTAATGAGCTGCCGAGGGATGTTTTGCCCGGTGGCTCACAGCCGGGAGGTGTACCTGGTCCCTCTGCCGAAGCGTGGCCCGGCCGCTCTCACCGGGCAGGCCAGATCGGACAAAGGATTTGAGGTGGCAGCAGGGCTGAGGCATTGCCAATACGCGCCAGGGCAGGTAGGATTGCTGAGCTCTACTTTCTCCTAGTTCACAGGTACAAATCACAGCTGCTTGGCCCTTTTTTTTTTCCTCCTCTCCTCCCTGGAGTGTTCTGTGATGAGGTCAGTTTGGGCTGTGCATACCTGGAACTTGTGTTAGCAGAAGGGAAAATGCCAATTACTTATATTTAAAAATAGACTGAGAGAACATGCTTTTCTCCTTTTTTTTTTTTTTTTCCCCTTGCTGATTGCCTGGTGGTACTTACAGCTGGGAGAAAAATCAAAACACCATCACTGATTAGGCATTCAAGGCTTATTTTTGTTTGGGTAGCAATCTAGAGGTGGAATGAGATGCTATCTGGTGACAAAGGGAAAGTACACCCTACCTCGCCCCAGGTAAAAAGTATGCTGTTCCCTTCCAACAGCAAGACTTATAAAAGCAACAGGTTGAGTTTAATGAATTTTATCATTTTACTAGAAAGGTCCCATGTGCTCTAGCCCACAGATTTCCCCTGTGCCAATGAAGACTGGTGCCCTTAGTGCAATAAAGAATGAAATAGAGCCCACTGCATCGTGGCCGCCTGTTACGCACCTCTTCGTGCTGAAGTAACCTTCACTTGTCTGAAGAGAGATCGAAATGCCTTAAAGCTACTTTATAAAACACAGAAGTGGCCATGTCATTGGCTACAGGTGAGCAAACAAGGAGAATTTAGAAACATCCAACAATTCATCTCAAAGTTTCACTTTGATGAGAGAAGAATCCTTCGTTCATACGAAGGATGTTGCATCCGCCTGGGGAACAGGCGCTCGGAGAACGCAGCTGAACTCCTTGGTTCATATTCATTGGAAACCCTTTGGACTTCAAACACTTCAGCTATTAGAAGTGGGTGCCTCTGAGACAAATCTAGCTTCCTTTTCATTTTGTTTCAGCTTTTGAAGCACATTTGAATGGTTCAATTTATAGCAAAGAGGAGTGCTAGGACAGAGCCATGCTTGCTAAGTTATCTCTGTGTCTTCAGATATATTTTAGGGTAACAGGAATTTTAGGAAGGAATTCATAACTATACGAAAGAGAGACTTATGGGCTTTGCAGCAAGTGTGTTAGGGTTATTAAAATACGCTTTGTTATCTTCGCACATGGTAGAAGCTTTATGAATTATTCTTATGGAGATGATTCCTCGTTTTAATGTCTGAAAAGCCCTAAAGTCAGATGACACTTTGATTGCTGCTTTCACTGGGTAAGTACTAACAATATCTCTGCTCCTCAGGAAAATGAATATTCCTGTATTTTCCACAAACCAACCTTTGCAGACATGAAAGACAACAACAAAATTTCTCTTTGTTTTTCAAAACTTGTCCAGGGAGCAACCTTGGACTTGCTGCACGTACATCAAACCAGAAGAGAACTACTGCCCAAAGACAGTGAGTGAAACTGTACAGAAGACCAAGAAAATAAATCCTTTAACATGTTAAGATACCTTCTGGAGATGTTTGTGCTCTGTCTCTTACCCAACCTGTTTGGGGTATGGAAGGACAGAAAGAGCAAATGGATGCATCCTTGCCCTTCTGGCTCAGGAGACATTTAAAAGCTCTGTTATTAAGGACTGAACTGGCATCTTGCAACATTTCTTGAGATTTAAGGAGTATCTGCAGTGCTCTTAAGCCAGCAAGAGAGGATGGACATGCAAGCCTACACCTTGGGCCACTACAGAGATTCTTAGGAAAACTGTTTCAGAGCTTCACTTGTTGCATTGGCACTAGCTCGGCTGTACGGAGGGAAGGAAGAGGTAGAAATAAGGGACGTCCCTCCTCGGGGACCACCAACGTGTCACACACACAGTGGGGTGGGAGTGAAAGTGGCATTTCCATCACTGCTGCCAGTGGCATGCGTAACCTCTACAGGACACAGGAACACGTGTATCTCCTGGGTCAGAATCACAGTGCACCCAACCGTGAACCCAACAGCCCGGTCTGATCTTAAGGGATTTCAAAATACAGGGAAGGTAGTTTGGCACTCACTTCCCCCCCCCCCCCAAGCCTTTTCTTCCTGAAAATTCAATAAAAGCATCAGTACACATGTACAGACACATGGACTACAGGCGATTTTTCCAAGCCCTTTTTAAATGTTTGTGTGTCACAGTGGCTATCTGATGCTTGTATTGACTCTCTTGGAAATTCTGGCCACTTAGAAAAAAAAAAAAAAAAAAAAAGATGTAAGGTTTTGGGAGACAGAACTACAAGTATGTTAGTATCTATAACAGATCCTGAAGAATTTAGTATGCCAAAAATCAGTTATAAGACTTTGAACATATGCGTATGATGGTGGATTTTTAATGCATAGAAAATGTTTTTTCTTCGAGTAATAGGAACAAATGACTTTGTAGTACATACAACTATTAGTTGAAATGTGTTTGTAAAGTGGCTGATATGGATGTTGTTTCATCACTACTCATACAGGACATTAGTAAAGTCAAACTTTATTTTTCCAGACACTTGCAGAGCAAGTGTAAATTTAAACAATAAGTAAGCTCTTCTCAATACGTTATGGAGTGTCTAACCACCGGACAGAGCTGACAGATGCATGTGTACATTGGATGATTTCAAGAGATAAAAGCACATGTTTGGGGCTTTGGTTTGAGGCATACTTTCCACAGGATGAGATCTCTGATAGCCATTATTTGTTTTGCTCTTGCCAAGCTAGAGAGGTTTCAAGCATGATAACAATTGTTAGAGTTTACTCTGTTAAAACATTTACTTAACATTAGCAATACGGAGTGCTACTTGCAGGCTATTTCTAACATGAAAGCCTATGCTGTTTCCTATAAGAATTATATAAGTTTCATTTGGCTCTTTAGAAAAACAAATATAATTAAGTTATTCAGCTGGTCCTCTACACATCAGCCAGTATTACTAATGCAGAACACTGTGTTTAGGTTCAGCCTACACCAGTACTGGAGCAGGTTCTGACACATGAAGGCCCCTTCAATACTTCATGAGCTTGGGTCTTGGTTGCACCATGCAGCTTTGCATTGCAAAAACTGGTTGCTGAAACCTTCCACAAATAGTGCAGCATTCACTGACATTGACCTACTGGTTTCTATGTTACAGTCTTTCCAGTCATGACATATCTGGATCCACAGAGCAGCCTCAGAATATAGGGTGGTGGGGTTGTTGGTTTTGGGGTTTTTTTGCTTTTGGGGGAATCTAGGGGGCTGTTGTGGGTTTTTTGTTTGTTTGTTTTTCCAAATTCCCATTAACTAGCTGCCTTTAAAAAACCCCCTAATCTACGGATTTTATTAGGATATATTTATCCAAGTTGTTATGGCAATGGTACATTAAAAATCAAATGAAATATTTGTCAGCAAGACAAATTTAATTGTTGCCTAGGGTCTGGAACAAACACAACAGTAGAGATAACATGCCACTAATATGGCTTGTTTGAAGTAACAATACTGTATCAATTAAATTGGGGCTAAGTTACACAGCCTTCCTAAGCTACTTAGCTGATGCTTGGGGATGTGAGACTTCACAGTCTATGCCAAGGGAAAATGGTTGGACTTTCTGTGCTAATGAGTAGCTGGAATTTACTATTTTCTGTAATACACACTCACTCTCTTGTCCAGTGTTTTGTACTGTTGCATCCTTCTTCAACTGGGAACATGAATAGTATTTCTGTGCCTCCCATAGCAACAGCATTATGGGACTCTATTTCTTCTTCTTTTTTTTTTCTTTTCCTCCAAGTAGCTTGTGGAGTACATAAAATTTTGACTGAACTTGAGATAAGCTTAAGTCACAGTTTTCCAACATCCAGGCATCAAACTCACAGGAAAGGCCGGAGCTACAGAGTTGCAGGCCGTTGCCTAAAGCCCTTGCATTAGGATTCCTGATCCTGTCTCCAGTTTGGTGCTGCTTATAATCAAGAATCTGTTGCAGGGTGCTCTCCTGACTAAGGGATACAGAAAGACTGAAATGCAACACTGCAAAGAGAAAACAAAGGCCAGTACAGCCCTCTTTTGGAAGGACTTAGTCGGTGTATTAGTCTTGGCACAGATCTTTGGAGAGGGATTAGTTTCATCCCTAGTACAGGACATAAATCTCTCTGAAAGAATCATCACAAACACAACTCAGAGATGCTATGGAAGCTCTTAACCCTTCACACTCAACATAGTTAATGGGCAAACTCAAGTCCCAAAACTTGTAAGGCAAATTGTGCTTCTCAGTTGAAGTGTCCAGAAAGCCCACGGCACGGGGGAAGTCAGATCTCCCTGGCAGAGTTCCCAGCCCAGACAGGCGAATACAGGATTTGGAAAATAACAGCTAACAGATCTGGACACTACCAGTCCTATGTCTATCCAGGTAAAATTCCAGTGCATCCTGCCCTAAAGCTTACCTCTCAGGTAGCAAGCAAATGCAAACTACTCTGCATTTACCAGACCAGTCTACGCAGCAGCGCGTCCTCTTCATGCCTGGGTGTTGCAGAACTGAGACTTCAGGTAAAGCCACCAAGGCCTGGGAGGCTTCACACAGCTTCCAAGTTCAGAGAGGCATCACAGAGGCTCCGCAATCTCCCCAGGAAAAAAAATAAGTGGATAGGAATGCAGTGCCTGGAGATCCTTCTTATCTCCAGCCCCTGTTCTCCAACCGTGCTGCAAAGACTTTATCTGCACTTTTGCTTGGTGCGACAGGAGGGCCTGGCCGTGTAAGCCACATCTACACAGGAGAGCACATTTCAGTGGAAGTCCCGCTTTCCCTGAGTTTTAACCCTTGGTCCTGCAGAGTAAAGGCGTATTTGTGGCCCACATAGTTGTTACAGTGTGTTATCTTAGATGACTCTGACAGATGTTGACATGAGATTCATTTTGATATGAAAGCAACAAGGCTCTTATCTGTTGCCCAGAGAAAATGCCTTTTACTTGCAAAATGCTTCTTTTTATTGGCGATAACAGGGTACAGCTGGGCCTTGTGAAGGAACAGACTTTTTAAAACATATGCACTCAAAATCAGAAATTAACTGTTAGCAAAAAGACCGGCACATATACTATAAATGACTCTGGCCCACAAGTATGGCTAAAAAAAAAAAAAAAACCAACCAAAAAAAGCAGAGTTGCTGTACACAACTGTATTTTGTCCAGTCCTAGGAAAATGCATGTTTCATCTAGATTATGTTGTAGGCAGCCAATTTTCCATACAGCTGTATTTACAGCATAATGTAGTCACTGAATGCAGCTCTGATACCATATAGAAACCTTTAATAAGACACCATAACTTTTGTGTCCATCCACCAGGAATGTGCTGCCAGAAGATATCATATTTACAATATAAAAGGGGACGTATTTTAGATTTGTCCCAATTAACCTTGTAACGAGATGTATTGGAGTGCTTATTAATGACAGTAATGAGATGCAGACAAGACAATGTATAAAACATCATTGGCATATAAATTAAATTCATATACACAGATACCTTTGTGCACTGGACATGAAGGGAAATTATTAAGAGGCAATTTCATAGGAAAAAAAGGCTAATTAGAAAAAAATTCAATACTTTTCCTAGCTTGTATCCATCAATGTTAGAAAACCTGTTTGCCCACTGACTGAGGAATTGTTCCCACTGCTTTTACTATGCAAGTTACAAAACTAATTTTATGATGGTCCTCTTGGAAGTATTTGCTACAAACAGCTACATATCCATTATCTTTTGACTATATATTGCTCTGTTTAAGTTGCTTTGGTATGGATGCATGATTTAAAAACAAAACATCTTTTCTATCTTTAGAAAGCTACTCTACGTGTAAGATTATTTCTCATTGACACAAGTTACAATCACCTTTTTTACGTAGATCCCACAAGTCTTAGGTTTTATAAGGCAGCATAAAGGTGCCAATCCCCAGCATAAAAACTAATGTGCTTAAATTGGTAAGTGGGAATTGTCGACTTAAAATTTGTAGATCTACTCACGCGAGTGAAGTTATTCACACACTCAAGTGCTTTGTTGAGCTATGGCCTAGTTTTCCTGTTCTACCATCACATATCTTCTTTAAAGTCATGCCTAAATCCTGTCCAACTTGGAAAAAATTTAAGGTGTGCCATTAGCAAAATGGAGACTTTAAAATGATTGTCATGACCAGCAATAACAACAAACTGATTACCATGCTGAGCTTTATAATAGCATTTCACTTTCCTTTCATTATTAGAATTATAATAAACAGATAAATTACATCCACACATATACAAACAGCTATGTAAGCATGGCTGAAATAGTCAGAAAATCACTTTATCAGAGGAGTGATTGGATCTCAAAGGATACTAGAAATTATGTACAGTAAAAGTAATAGCTCATGCATGACTTACAGTCATCAGGAGAGGCAGGAGGCAAAGGAATAAAGCTTCAGATACCTAAGAGTTTTTCATATTATTACAATCGTATCCTGCCGTGTTACTTATTACTTCTTTAAAAATACTAAATGAAGGTAAAGTACTTTTTTTCAGTGTTGTTTAACTCTGAAAACCACCACACCTCTCAAATAACTTTAATGTCCTCTATTTTTTAAAATTAGTTGGTAAGCGAGGAGGAATGAAGCCAAAGTGAACAAAGAATGAGCGGGAAGAGGAGGGAAAGGCAGCAAAAGCCTTGGAAGGACTTAATGCAGCGACTAAGACAAGTTGCAGAGGTGGTGAAGAAAAAGTCCTTCAAAAAATCAGAGCTTGTCCTCTGCCTCGCCGCTCTCTGCAGGGCTGTCTGTTACCAGAGCTATGCCACCGTTCCTGCCAAAATGGGACAGAACAACTATTTCTGTCTGCCCACTCATTCAGCTAATACTGTTGAGGTCAGGATCGCTCAGCACCCCAGAGTCAGCCCCGAAAGAAGGTTTCCCCTGAGATCCGTACAACGTCTAGTAGAAGGGGGCCCCAGACATTGATGTGAAATAGCCGTTGTCCTAAGGACTCTATAATCCGAAGGGACAAACTATGAAAGGGGTCACCCTAGAGCCCCACTGAAGGCAAAAGGTCAAGTCTTCTGGGTCAGTGCACTATAGTAAGTCAAAGATCTACACTTGTACCAAGACGGAATTAAGCTAGACTCACGCAAAGTCAGAATTTTCCCCCTAATGCAACAGCTTCTGATCAGCACAGATTTGGAAATAGGTGCTGTGAAGGGAGATGAGTCCGTTCCCAGAGACTCTTATCTCAGACTGGTGCCTCTTTTCTAAACTGCTGTGGAGTTTTTAAAGTCTACACAACTTAGCACACGATCACGAAAGGTTCGGCATCGCACCACGCGCCGCTTGTTTCAAGTGCACCCTTTGTGTCGCCACAGACAGGTTTAGTGAAAGCCGTCTGGGTTTTACACTCCCAGAAGATTTTACTGCTCATTCACTTAGGGCTTTAAATATAAGCTGATGTCTACTGTGCACAGTATCTTAACTTGTCCATTTTATTATACAATTTTGCACTGGTGAAATGATAAATGCAAAGCAAGGAATGGCCAAATGACCGAAGCACTAGGTTGGGACTGCCTGGGCTGCCAGGAGCCACAGGACTGAGTCTCGGCAGGGTCAAGCCAGCTCTTCTCCCTCAACTTAAGTAAATAAAACCCCACAAACTACTACGTGTGGTCTTTCGCAAACGTCTTTAGAAAGAACTTGTGCAGACAGTCAAATCTCCTACCACTTTTTTTCTTTTTTGTAAGGAAGAAATTTATTTTTGTGTTCTTGCTTCAAGTGTCACAGCCATATGTTATTTTGCAGAAAGTTGTGGGTTTCCCTTTATCTGGTCTACTACACACCTCCACTTGGCACCTTGACATACAGCAGTCAAAAGCCTGGCCCTGGGCTGAGAATCAAGTGGGCACTAGCATCTGCTGATATTTCCCTACCTGTATACTTTGGGTTTGTAGAAGTTTCACTCAGTTTCAACTCATTTAGTAAAACAAAAAAGCTCTGACTACCATCACCACTTTCCCTTAATATGTAGTTATGACTGAAAACGGGAGATCCAGTAAAGCAATTAGCAAGCAGTCTACTTGCAACTGATATATTAAATGCCAGGAGATGGGAGGCATCAGGAATAAAGATATAGGTTCCATAAATTTTATTTTATAATTCAAGGATTTGTTTGTTCTTTACTTTGCTTTTGAAAATCACAGCTACTAGGTGAACTAAGCATGAAAATCTTGCTACTGAACAACAAAAAAGCTAAATTAGTTACTGAGTACCCATTGCCAAGGGCAACACGTTCAACAGAGGATATGATAATGACAGACGAATCCTCACTAAATTCTCTCTCTACAAAATAACTGCACAATGTCTTAGATATTTTCACTCATGCTCGAGTCACCTTCCTTCCACAGCAGCTGCTTGCAGCTCTGTCAGTGAAAGCCAATAGAGGTATGATTTCCTGTCATTAATATGACAGGATCGCCCCAATTTTCAGCTGACAGCACTGGATTTTTATGGCTGTTCATGCCTTTTTCTTTCCTGCTCCTCCTTTGTATTCATTTTTTTCCCTGGGAATTTTGTTCTCTTCCTTTCTCTGTTTCCCCTATTACTGTCCCTTGAGCCAACACAGATTCCTACACCTTCTACATCGCCTTTTCACCTTTCATAGAGGTTGTTTTTTGTTCCAGACAACAATAGAAATGAAGCAATGACAGCACAAGGTGACTTCATTTAGTCCAGTGTCTTTCAAACGGATCCAAAATGCAATTTGGTGAGGCGCAACACAATCTCAGCACTAGGTAGCAAGAAAAGAATGGTCGGGTATGGGTAGGACTTGTTCTTGAGTATTCAAAAGCCCAGCAGGAGGGCAAGTTTGGGGACCATGTGGTGCTGGGTCCTCCGGGAAGAGTTCATCTTCCACAAAGGGAGAAGCTCAGGCAATTTATAACCACACTAACTGCACCCACAGTCAGACATTTCTGCTGTCAGCCCTTGTTGATAGGGATACAACATGGTCCCACTATCAGCCAAAAATTATTATCCATTACGTACACTAAGGGACCATAAATTTAACCCATCTGCATGCTTTTGCTTGGGATGTAAAAGTCTTGAAGCTGCTCATTAGCCTGGCATGGGGACTTGCTAGAACCACACAAAATCGAGGTCTTTACTGACGCAGGCACAAATCTTGTTGCCTTTCTCACAAGCGCAGCCCCAACCACAACCATGCCCACACATAGCAATTACTCACTGTACTACAAGATGCAAATCAAACTTTCCCTTTAAATTAAGCAAGTACACTCTTAACAAAGCCATCAAACCCATCAAAACACTTACTAATTATTAGGAAATAAAATCATGGTCCATGCTCCCAGGTTTCTGAAATTACCAGAGGCCAATAAGCAATATCTAGCAGGAAGCACATGAAAGTACCTTTGTTAACAGTCTTTTTATTCCTTCATCAAATTAATTTTGTTTAGAAAGAATATTTCTCCTTATTTTCTTTTGCCAGATAAGCCCAGAACTGGGGAGCTTTTGTAACAAGGGCTAGCAAACAATGTAGAGTGTTGGAAAGAAACCGTGTTTAGACAGGCAAACCATGGATAACAGTGATATTGTGTGTGTCAGGCAAGAGAAAGGAGGGACTGCAAACTAATAATGACAGGGCTATTTATTACTGAATAACCAGCCTCTAATTTTAGAAACATAAGATCTCCTATTTTCTATTGTTCATTTTAATTAGTATTTTCCCTAAATAGTCTCCCTCTTCCTATATGCTATTTATACAATCGCAAAGAAAATATCAAGTGCATGCAATGTTAGCAGAATGGCAACAAAACGTGCTGCAAGCGGTATGTTAGCTGTGCATTGTCTGGAGCGGGGACAATCTAGGGAATGATTTTGTCTTTTGCAACAGGACATTCTTGTTTCCTTTTAGAGAAAATATTCTGCCTTTAGTATCCCACCATATCACCACATCTCACAGACAGAGAATTGCAAGCAGTACATTGAACCCGGTAAATAGGGTGACAGAGGTAAATATCTCTGTGAAGAGCAGCCTTGAGCAGCTGGAGGAATCCAGCCCTGAATTGGGTTCTCTCTCTTTAAAATCCCTTTTAATTTATTTTTTTTTTTCCTTACAAAGCTGAGAAAATGCTTGGCAGTGGCTCAGAAGCTGGTGCACTGCAAGATACCCTGTCTTGCTGTTTCCTTGCACTTCCCTCATCTGCTGTAACCACTTGTTTCTTGACATAAGTAGGCGAGAAACCTGTGATTTAGTATGCAGGGCCCTTCAGCTACACCCTTGCACTCACACAACAAAGGGCATTTGGGAAAGGGATATTTTCACCATGGGCATACAGGGTTCATTTTACCCTCTGAGTGCCTAAACATGCTATTCAGAAGGATGTTGTATTTCTGCTTCCTTTCCCTGTAAGATGGCACAAAACTTTCCGTGTGATGGCAAGAAAGTCCAATAACCGTAAGCGTGGCTGTACTGGGCAAAGGTCCTTCTCACCCTGGGCTTTGCCTCCACCACCAGACACAAGCAGATGCCTGGACAGGAGTATAATGACAGGTCAAGCTTATATAAAACTTCCTCCCTTAAATACTTCTTAGCTCTTTTTTCCTGAGTCATGTGTGATTTCTTTCTGTTGAATAGCACCCTGTGGATTCCTCTTCCAAGAACTTGTCCGTTCTCTGCCTGGACTCATGGAAAACCTTAGCATTAAAGGCGGTGTTCTGCAAGGAGCTTCTCATATACAAAACCTACATTTTTTTTTTATGTGCTTGAACTCAGCTCCTGCTAAATTAATTTGGTATTCGTTTATCATGTACTTGCATTCAGGGGTTTGAGAGCAGATTTTCTTTTGACTACAGCAATATATTTTCTATGGACTCTCCAGAAGTACCAATGCCCTCACTCTTATTAGTGCTAACTTCAAGCCAAAATAAAACAGAAGAAACAGAGCTGGCAAATCTAAAGGTAAACACAAATAAGTGCAATCTGGCCTCCTCGCCTTTCCTTTTGAGATTGTTTTCTACTAATGAATTTTTAAAAGAAACAAGTAAGCAATGCTGCAGGATTTAGGTGCCTCTGCTCATTTGTGCCAGCACAGCTCCCCACCTCACACATTTCCACAGGGAGTGCATGTGTCACAGTTTTGACACTATCTGCTCTTACAAATAGGTACGGGAAAGGTGAATTTGGTTGCTAACACAGGGGGTCTGAAAAGAGGGTCCACCTAAACCCAAATTATACAGATCAATGTAAAATGCTGCTTGTTTCTGAAAAGAATCCAAACTCAGATATTTAAATTTAGTGCATCTCCAAGTCTTATAAATGCATATCCCAGGAGGGGACAATAAATAAATAAAATCTGTAATAACAGTGTCGATTTCAGTATAAAACAGTCCCTGGGCTGCTCCGACCCCCAAGACCCCCCTGCCTGCCTGCACTCCTGGGGGTTTGCAGGAGAGCATTTCCCAGTGCCAGGACCAACTGCAGTTGGCTGCTCGTCCTAAAGTGGCAAGAAAGCAGAGAAAGGCAGCACATCATGGGGTGTTTTCCCCTTGGGCAGGGCTGAAACTCCTGTAAGGACTCAAGCGTCTTCCTTCATTGACAGACTCGCTTCAGCAGTCGCCAAAACTGCACTGCTTCTCTCTAAGAGCTGGCAAAAACCAGCTGAATATTCAGTTTCTGTTGTGTTGAGCCATGATCCTCTACGAACTATTGGTGCCAAGTTTTAAGCAGCTCCATGTGCAGCGTTTTGTAAATCACTTCCAGATATGCAAATGACATCATTAAAACATTTGCATATACCCGTAAGTTTCTACTTCAGGTCCATATGCCCAGGCTGTAAAAGAGGGCAGAAAATAATGCTGCAGCATGGCATGAGGCAGGTAGTGTGTGGAGCGATGGGAGCAGGGAGGTGCAGACCATCGCTGGCTGCCCTGTGACAGCTGCTGCAGGAGACCCCGCGAGCTAAACCCTATTTTGCAAAGGAGCAAAATGCAAAACATACCCTTTCTGCTCGACGCAAGGAGCAACTGGCCTGAGTGAACAGTGTGTGACATCTCCGGTGATGGGGGAACCTGTCCACAGGCATGCACAAAAGTGTAGCTTTTTACCCACTCATCCCACTGACTTTAATACTCTCCCACTCTGCAAGACTTCGTGGCATCAAGGCTTCCTCAGCTACGTAAAATACAGCACGGAAACTTAAGAAATGTATGTGGAGAAAGATGCAACCACCCGTATGCAATCTGAAGATTCATTGCAGGGCTAGAGACCACAAAGACCTCTGAGGGAATGAACAAACTGGGGTGGCTTAGCTTGAAGAAGTCAGACAGGGCATGGGAGAGCAGCCTTCAAACACATAAAAAGCTGCTGCAAAGAAGAAGGGAGGAATCTATTTTCCATGCCCATGGCAGATAGGAGAAGCAGTAATGGGATTAAATTGCAGCAAGAAAGATTAAGGTTAAACATTAGGGAAAATTACTGAACAATGAGGCTAGCAAAGCACTAGAATAGATTGCTTGGGGAGGATGGAGAGTCTCTGTCGTTGGAAGTCTTAAAGAATAGATTAGACAAGTGTCCGTCAGATATGACGGGTACAGGTGGTCTTGCCTTAAGGTGGAGAGATGGGGAAGATGGCCCATTGGGACCAATACCTGTCCTGCAGCCTGGGGAAATAGGAACACAATAGGAACACATATCTTGCATGCCCACAATCTGCAAAGATATTTTAAATAACATTTTAAAACTACTAAAAAAGATAGTCAAAATTGTAGCCCTCTTGGAAAAAAATTACATACACTTTTACTTGTAACGGTCTATTAATTGTTTCACAGCCCTGATTTTAGTTTTCACTGGTTTAGGTTTTTGTATCATCAGTTGTGCTCTGATGAAATCCTTGGGATTTCTCAAAGCTATAAAGAATCAATTGTGAAAGATTCCACTTGCTAGTGGGAATATTTTCATTATTATTTTTCGTAAAAGGAAAAGCATCAGGAAAAGAGATTATTTCAATGACCAAATATAATTGGAAAAATACTGTTTTTTTTAATTTTATATTTCCCTCAATCATCTTCAATAAATGCCAGTTACATACTTCATTCACTAAAGTCATAAAATAGAAAAACAAGCTGAAACTGTCAAATTATTTTTTAGCCCAGCTCTACAGTGAAATGTATATACTCATCCTGTAAACCCTTCAACACATGCCTAAGACCATAATAACCTCAATTAACTGGTCATAATGCCTTATTCCTAGACTTCCTATAACATGCATATTTGATAAAATAAAATGGCCAAAGCCACTATGCAGAAAAGGCAAAACAAACTGCACCGCACATGTTAACAGAAAAAAAATAAACGAAATACTTTTTTTTCAGCTTCTTATTCTCCCAGGATCCAGACCTGTTACAGAACTGAGTATTACTAGCCATATTTTTGAAGGATAAACCAAGCCTGTGCAGCTCACCCCATCCCACACAAGGAATCTGAGTCTGGAGAAGAAGCTGTCAGAGATTTTTGGATGTGTTTAATTCAATGAGAATTTTCCATCCACTCCCATGTAGCCAAGTTTCCTCCCCAGATCTGCTGTTGCTCCAACAAGTGAGGCGTGCTGTCATGTGGCTTCCCTTACTCAGACATATAGACCTAACACAGATGAGTCTATTTATGGATGATTAGAAATAAGTCTACAGAACAGAGTCCTACAGAAAAGTATGAGAGAGATTTGCCAGTGTGATCAGGTGTAGACCGTAATCTGGAGGGGGACCTGCACTGCAAAATGAAGCATTTGTGGGGCAGCATTTGAGATAACAGTGCAAACCAGTTTCAGACCAGTGATCAAGGAAACCTAAGCAGGCTAGCTAAACAAGAGTAGTGACTACTGTGGCTTCTGCAGACCACCTCTCCTGCCTGTGTAGAAAGGATTGAACATATATTGGTTCCTTTACACAAAGCAACACACTTTTATTGTCCAGTTATAGCACCTGAACTAATAAGATACAACAGACACAAAACTCACGCTGCCAACTTCATAAACAGATCTTTAAACCTCTGCCACAAAACAGACACAAAAGAAACGCTCCTGCCTGGCACGAACTCATTCACATCAGCCCATTCAAGAAAATGCACCTTTCTCCTAGCAGGCAGCAAAGAACATCTGCTTCAGCACCTCAGCTCAAAACCAAACCACTGCCCTCGGCATAATAAACCCACAATGGCCAAGGTGAAGATACCAACCCACTACCTCATGGCAGTATTTCTACCGAGAAGGCGCACTCTGTGGACAGGCACATTTTTCTTGTCTTAAGAGTCTGAGACAAGAGGATGGTGTGTAAGTGGTAACAATCCTAAATCCCCCTCGTCCATCCCTGCAAGAGCAGGGAAAGGTGCAGAGCCCCCCAGCTGACCTGGCATGCATTTCCTTTTTAATCAGAGTGAAATATTTAAATAAGGCCATAGCAAAAAGGCATCATAAAAAAAAGTAGGACACACTAATTCTTGAGAAAAATATATAATTCATAATGAAAGTTACCAGTTTGTCAAAGACTTTAAATGCCTAATGCCCCAAATTCTCTGTGAGCCATGGCCTGTATGACAGGTTCAATATGACACATCCCTGCAAGCCAGCACAACCTTCTGCCTGCGCTAACAGGTCTAGTGGATAGCAAAAGGGATTTAGGATTGGCCTTTTAAAAGAAAACACGATTCAGATTACTCATCTAAGAGTCCTAGTTATGCAAGTTTCTGTGTCAAAAGAGATTCTGGAGAAAGAGTGATCTGTGAAAACAACATTATAATTTGTTCTCCAATTAAAGTAACTGTAGGAGTAGGCATGTTCTCTAAGAGTTGGGTTTTGGTAGGAAACATGGTCAACTAGCAGAAGATTCGGCTGTGGAGGTCTGACCGAGCCATTCCAGAGCTAGTATGTGTGTGCAAATAGTCCAAGCCAAACTTATATACGTACAGATTCAATGACTGATTCCTTTACCAAGGAGTCAACATTCAAAGCCTGAGGTATTTGCTAGCACTTAGCAGGGAGAAACATCAGTGTCATGCCGGTTTTAAAAGCAGCAGCAGATTTTTGTTGCGTGCAGAACGGGACCACCGCTGCCTGCAAGAGGAGCTGGGCTGGTCGGATCTCTGTGGTGGGACAGAAAGGAAGACAAGAAGTATGTGCCTTGTATCTGGTCACAATACGGACCAGCTTTGGTGCTGAGCTTGTCTTTGCTTGGAGGGGCTTGGGGAAAGACAACAAAAAATGGGCCTTTGAGAGCAATAAAGAAAAAGGTGATAAAAAATGAAATGGAATGAATCACTGAAGACCACACAGAAAAAGATACCAGAACAGGTGGCCATCCAAAGCTATGGGAAGAGGAATTTCCAGCATGGTAAAAAGTGCTAAAGGAAGCATAACTACACAGGAAAAGCATCTTATTAGTAACAGATTTTTTTTTTTTTAAAGCAACCCTCATTTTAAAAAGCAGTTTTCAACAGTGCTCCAAATATCTCAAAAGTTTAAGAGGATGATTTTTCTTATTCTCCATATCCATATATTACCATATCATTTAGCACAGAATAAAGACCCATCAGTTTAATTATACAGCTAAAGACAGGTGGTTGTTGTTGTTTTCTTTGATGATGATGCACTGCAACAATAAACAGGCCTGTTATTTTTAAATTAGCATATGGGTTCTTTCTTTGATGATACAACACCTGTGGTTAGAGTGTATGTTGAACTGGAGAAAATACCTCCTGGAAACATCTCCACAGACTTAAGATTTCAAATTTAGAACAACAAAAGCTCCACTTGAATCCCCTGTTGTTGGAAGGAACAGCAATTAATTATTAAAAAAGGAACCAAAACATTACCATCAATCCTGCTGACAAGAGGTGCTGGTGGTTACAGTGGACAAGGACAATTATGCACATATCACAGGGCTACAGACAACTTCTGAATTACAATTACACCAAGAAACTCACTACAAATATCACAGATGAATACCACTGAAAAACATTATCAGGACTGGCTTGAAACATATGTTGCATTAGTGCTGGGGGAAAATAAAGCGTACACCAACTTCAGAAGAGATGTCTGTCGAGGCAAATTTTTATATGTTAAAAAATTCTGCAATTCTGTGCAAAGAAATTAACTGCTCCCCCCTTCCCCCCAAAAAACCAAAAACAACTAAACCCCAACTAAAACTTATACTTCATTAACTATTTTTACAACTGTAAGAAAGTGCCTGGTTAGGAATTTTTCAAGTGCAAGTAGAAGAAATGCACACTTGCAGGTTTTTCTGATTATGATAGTCATGGCCATGCTGATGAATGCATCAAAGGAGGATGATCAAATGGTCCTTGCAAGATGTGCTGCAACTTGAACAAGCATTACTACTGCAGATGAGCTGTCTTGGCCTGCCCATCGCCTGCATCGTTCTCAGGCTATCTCGCTGGCAATGCCATTTGCAGAGGATTCTCTTCATTCAATTCCATTGCAAAACGGGGAGAGAGGAGAACAAGAACAAAAACCCCAACCAATCAAAGCAGAGAAATTATAAACCAACTGGAAAAAACCCACCCTTTGAGGCAGACTGAAATGAGACACTGCTTGGTATTTTAATATCAAGCAGGATAAAGGTCCTGGGTATTTGCTATAATGGGTTAAATTGTCTTTAGTAAGAGGTAGAGGAGGTAGTAAACTCAAACTGAGCATACATGTAAGACCAATTGAAATGACCTGGCCCTTCTTTGTGTTAGCAAAACCTTGGGTGAGCAGAAAAATGACTAAAGCACCATCTGTACACAGAAAATGGGGAAGAAAGATAGAGGAATAAAATTGGAAGGCGATAATTAAAGAGATGTGAAAAAATCCTATAAATATAGATTCAAAGATGGAAAATTCAGCAAACAAACTTTAATAGTTGGCATTTTTTATTCTCAGTCCAGGTTTCCTTCCATCAGTGGATCTCAAAGCAGTTTACAAATATTAGCTGATGAAATTTGTTCTTCTGCCAAGTTCCCATTGACAAAAATCACATCTGTTAACGCAACCAAGTACTGGAATAGAGTTTAGTCACAAAGATCTGAAAAACTTTTGGATGTTCAGTTTCAAAATATTGTCTCCAAAGTTCCTTAAAGTAGCTGACCTGGGAAAGGAAGGCTTGCAGGCTGCTCTTAAAAAGTACAAGTTCCATCTGCAGGGAGGTTGTATCAATCCTCTGGTGTCCCAGTAAAATATCAAAGTAGTGATCACTGAGAATAACTCGCATATGATAGCCTAAGCCTAGTGGTCCCTTAATGCAGTCCTTACTAGTTAGATATGAAATAGCTCAGCCTGCAATTACAGAATGCTTTAGGTTAGCTGGTCAGATCCTCATCTGCTGTAAATTGGTATCGTACTGATTTCGGCAGAGCACTAACACTTTATTCCAGTTGAATATCAGGACAAATATCACTTACGAATATCTCCAACTACAGAATTTGGGTCTCACAGCACACACAATTTAAAACTCTCTCTTTCACCAAACTATGTTAGATAGCCAGTGTTAAAGCAAAAAAAAGGTACAATATAGCCTGGAGTGGCATAATAGTATTCTGCGATTATGCTATCTTGACATCATTTACCACTTTTACTACAACCTCTTTTTTGCCATGTTCCCATTCTTCCAGAAAATAAAGTCTATAATATGTAATAATTTAGAATTAATATCTTGATTCCCTAGATCCTTTAATGAATTCAAATGCACCTAGGGAATCTAACCAAAGACATCTGTTCATGAATAGTGAGAATTATTACCAAGTCCTGGTGGAGACGGCAAGATGCCATCTCTTCCCGAAGTATCTCCCAGCTGAGAAATCAACTGTCTCCTGGCTGAATTTTCTTGTGTCAAGGTTTTACCGTGTTATGTCTCTTGGGATTACTTACTAACAAGAGCTCCCTCCCAAACTTCTACAGCCCCCAGAAAGAAGAAAGATGAGCCTAGCATTTTTTTGTTGTCCAACTACACAGGCATACTACCTTTATCATATAAAATAATGATGGCCTCAATTAATACTAATTACTACTCCAAAGTTTCACAAATCCCTTTTTAATCATCTTTGGGTTTAACTGATTTACCCTAAACCCCTCTGACTGCCAAAAAAATTAACATTTCATTAGACAAATCATAACCTACTCCCTATTCTCCAAAATCCAACCCATCTGGAAATATTCTACCTCATCAAATGTCAGACTTGCACAGTATAATGGAAAACTACTTTTATTTAAAAACCACACATACATACACATAGCAAGTGTGATACATCTATACTTAGAGATGCAGATCTAGAAATATCACCACACCCACATCCCACCCACCACTCACTACACTCCAGAAGATGTCCAGTGCCTTCACCAGTTACCATTTTACTTCTTCCTCTCTCTTTGCAAATCTTCTCTCTCCCTTCCAAACATCCATCACAGATTAATTTACCTCTACTGTCAGAAATGTAAACCATCAGCAGCTTGTTATATTGAAGAGGTTAAATGAAACTTTTGACATGACTTGTGTTTAAAATCCATCTTTAGCTGATGGCATGTCATCAGCTAGAAAATGTGTAATCAGGAGAGCAGACCTGAAAGTCTGAAAAGTCAGAGAATGCAAAGTTCTGCTGGAGGTTTTTCTTTCCTCTCTCTGTCTTTTTTTTTTTTTTTTTAAATTAACAAGTTCTAAAATATATTTTCTATTTTTGGCTTCAAGTGTGGCTATGGTCTGAACAGTGACTGTGTAAAAATGGCACCTTCCTACTCAAAAGATCTGCTCCCTGTGTGCATTCTGAGGAAAAAAAAAAAAAAAAAAAAGCTGCTTGAGAAAAACTATGGACCTAATCTCCAGCTGGTTAATCAAGGTATGGAAATTCAACATCAGTTCAAGACCTGTCCTGAGGTTTTCTTCCTTCATAATTTTTTAGGCCCACATAAATAATGCACATATAGATGCACTTGTTTTAAACTTTCTCTAAATTGTCGTTTTGTCTTTTGTTGTTGGGTTGTTTTTTTTCTTTTTACAAGTTCCTGTTGTGTAACTGTCAACGACGCATCTGGTAGTACACGGCAAGATGGGATGATTACAGCAGAGGTCCGCATCTTGTTCATACACACTCAGCATTACGTGCCAGTGTAAGGAGCATCTCTTGGTGCCTTCCAGCGCCCAAAGCCCTCAGACTCACATAGCTACAGGGATTTTACCTAAATTCTGCTTGAGATGTTATTACTTGAACAGGCATCTTGGCTGTGCCTTCATGTCCCAAATGCCTATCTCAGTTCAGTCTTATTGACAAAAGGTTAAAGTACAAATTGCAGTCAGCTTCTCTTTACCTTCAGATTGTGGTCCAAACCGTAAAACACGACCACCTAAGTCCCTCTGCCCTCCTGCAGGAGCTTGCAACACCCTTCTGCCTTCCTAATGCTGATAATATCATACGTGAAGAAACATGATTTATCCAGGGCACATGATTTATCCACAGAGGCCAGTATACCTGCTTTACCCTCAATGTGCAAAGCCACTTATTTTAGCTCAGTTAATGGTTCTTATTGGGATACCGAGGACCCTACTTCAGGCTCCACAGCCAGCAGTACAATCAGTCTACAGGCTCGCACTTCGAAGATACCAGCTCCACGTGTCTCCCCACTCCGGGAGCTCTCCCTGCAAGCTTTCTAACAAACCAGTGAGATGCAGCAACCACAGAACCCCAAAAGACCTATTCCCATTGATTCCATCATTTAACTCTCGCAGCTCTTCCTCCCTGACCTCGCTGATTCGCAGCCGAATCGCCTCTAATTCATCCCTTTACCTGTGAAGCACAGATGAAGGATGTTCAACCCTTGTCTGATATTACACACATGTTCCGATACGTTTGGTGTTTTTCATGCTTTCTGACTCACTTTTATGCATAGTATTTTCATTCCCCACTAAATTATCCCAATGCATTTCATTAAAATATCTCATCATCAGGCATATTATTCTTCACTTTCTACCTTTTTTACCTCGTGAGGATTGATTAAATCAGCATGATGGTAGCTGAGCAGTGTTTAGGACTCAGTGTGACCACATCTGATTTGTTCGTAAAGGATTTTCCTTTCTGTGGATGCCAGAGGGGTGCAACCTGATGTTCACTTATTAGTGCCTTTTCTATTTAGAAAATCAGCTACTGAAATTGTTCCAGATTAGTTTGTTTAATCAAAAGCACCGGATAAAATTAACACAATATTGACAGAAACAGAACTTTAAACTCTGCAACTGTGCCAGTATTAGGTGCTCCAAGGTAATTCCTACAGTCTCGTTGCAACTTGTGGCAAACTTATGATAATAATACCTTAATAATAATAATACCTTAAATTTATAAAGCAGTTGTTCTCCAGAACTATCCAAAGGCACTTTAGTGACTATATATAGTCATTACTTCACCTACCACCAAACTGCGGCTACCTTAGGGGTGGAACAAACACTCGCTTTCAGCTCTCTGCATCTTTTAAAATGTGTTTGGAAAGGGAAAACAAATTCTCCATAGTTTCAGGTGAGTGGCTAAGTACACAGAGGGCTGATCTCCAGGAGAACATTCACAGGACAGCACACCCCGGTCCTGGTCAGAGTTTCCATACTCAGCTAGATGTCCCAAGTGCCTGGGATTATTATGTTTTCTGTGTACATAAAATACCAGTTGTCTCTCTTAGTGGAGATGCCTCAACCTGCAGCAAATCCATGAGGTGAGGATAATGCCCGGAGGGCTAAATTACACCACAGAACACTTAGAATGAATGTCTTTTCCATCTTGTCAGTCCACAAAGCCATGGCTTCCTGATATTTGCAATTCCAAATTTTCTGTGTGTGTTCAGTTATTTTCATGATAATTTGCACCAGAATTTGAGCCTTTCACCATGTGCTTGTCACTAACTGCCTTGCTGATAAAAGTGGGAAGATTTCATCTTGTTCTGAAGTCCCCGCTTGCAAAAATACCTCTTTTTCTGCATGCAAAGAGCAGAATTTGTTGAGTGAGAAGCCTTATTTCTACATGCGCTCTCTCTCTCTCTCCCGCCCGCCACAGTCCCTACATGGCTACTCGGTTTCTTGGCTACAGCAGCCACCAGCAAGTTAACAACATGTCCCCCTACATGCTTGGCGAGGATCCATGACGTATCTGCTGGCCCATTCTCTTGCTCGAGAAATGCTAAATAGCATTGCTGGCATTTACATGTCTCTCATCGCTGCAATGCCATCGGCCCAAACACTCCTCCTTTCCTTCCCGTCGGTTACCGAAGCAGCGGCAGCACCCCAGGATTGTCGTGCCCCCAGTTCATCTGGGAATTCAAGCCTGAGGCTTGAATGACCATGCTTGTTGGAAGCCTGTTTCTGGAGACAGAGATTTGCAGAGAAGAACCGGTGGAGAGACCACAGGAGACCCATGGCAAAAATATCAGACACACCGTGATTTACAGCACTTGTAACTGGTAATCTGCCTCAAGAAACTGCTTCAGCCGTATGGTCTTTCTCCAGAAATAAATGCACTACACTAGCTAAATGCTGTTTCTGGGCATAGTGGAAGCATTTACCCTCTGGAGAGATGCAGTGTGCTCCGGGACATGGCAAGAAGCCTGGGATCAGGCGACCCAGCTGTTCCTACCAGGTGCCGTGCTGTCACCCCGAGCAGGTCCTTGTAAAACCTCCGGCTCCTTTTGCCTCCCTACAACCAAAAAGGTCTCGCTGACTGAGCCTTAATCCAATTTGGATGCGTGCGACCAATAGAGTTGGAGCAAGGCCGTGTTTAGCCTTTTATGGTTAGACTGAACCAGAGAATAGCACTCTTAAGGCATCTTTCCCCACAACTGAGGCACATGCAATTAGATGACGGCAACAATATTACAGCATTGGGAAAATGCTTGCTTCAGAGCTCTCGTACCTGTTGGAGCAAAGTCCCCGAGGGATGTTTACAAACGGTTTGTCAAAACAGAGCCCTAAGCATGTAGACTGTACCCTTCGGAGACACCGCTCGCACCGGTCAAGGAGATAGCTGCATTCGTAACGCGCTGTTTTCACACTTCGTGTTCTGCAAAGGGTGTGAGGTGGCACCAGCCGTTGGTGGCACTCGGTCCCACGGAGGTGCTACAAACTTGTCGGGGCACCTGACGTGGGCACTCGGTGAGCAGCGAGCCGCCAGTGTCACGGGAGGGCCAGCTCTACCTCCAAACGGAGCGAGACCTGTATGATTAACTCTTAAAGGAAGGCTGCATTGTGCTCGAAGGTAATTTTACTCTGGCATTGATTTGAGGTGCAATTTGAAATTCATGACAATCTATGTAAATGTGCTTGTGACACTGAAGAGACACACAGTGCGGATTATGCGTGACATCTTAAGAGCACACAGATTTTTTCATAAATACTCATACAGTGTCTGCCTTTTAGGCATCCTGGACGTACTCTGCTCTCAGGTTACATCCATCATGTTTAAAATAACTCCCATGATCATATCAATACAAAAGAATTTAGTTTGGCCTCTAATTCTATCTGCAGATTTAATAATCTTCTCTGTGTAAATGTAACAGAGAATAAGACATTTAAGGGTCGCAGGTACTGATCGTCTATCTTTTAAATGGGGAAATATAAAAGGAAATGGAAGTGGTGAGGAAGGGAAAGGAAACGCTGGAGGAAGAAGGAAGGAGGCAGCACCCCCTCCTCACCACTGCTTTCCTCAGCCTTAATTTGCCCTATGCGTTGATAAAATTGCTTGACCACAAACAGGACAGTGGTGCCATTCTGCTGTTTCTTGTTGAATTCACATTTATTCCTTAACATAGTATGGCCTTCCAAATGTCAATAAAACATCCATAAAGAGTTAGGGACAGACACTGACGTCCTAAAGCAGACAGCGTGCTGACACTGTAGATAACCTTAAAGGGGTTAAATCCGAAGCGAGTTACAGAAAGAGGCTCTTTCATGAGTGAGATAAATATGACTAACGTACTTTTACTAGAGACAGTTAAAAATAAAACCTTAAAGAAGAAAAACATGCATTCATTTTACACGACAGACACTATTATTTCTACATATTTCAGATTCATTTGCAAGTTAGGAAAATTGTGACTGAAAAAAAAAAATGTTAGCAATCACATTTACAAGCAGAAATTCTACTGTGTTGAGTCATAAACTGCCCCCTTGCCTCAGCTATATTACGCTCCAGAGTTAAATCTATTCTTGAGCTTTTTCTTCACCTCATTTAGCAGTGGGTATATCTTTTGGATTAATTAGAGCAATCCTCTCATTCAATAATAGTCAATTGTTTTCTGTTCAACCATTATGCATAATTGTTTTCTTTGATCCATACAAATGCCGGCTATTTTTCATGCTTAATTAAATCAGCCATCCCCCCCCGCCCTGCGCGGAGGGGCGCGGAGCCCTGCGCGGGGCCGGGGCCGGATCCGGCTCGGGTGCCCAGCCGGTCCTGCACCGTTCGGGGATGCCGGCAGAGGGCAGCCAAGCAAGAATAATCCCGGCCGAGCAGAGATGCTGGCTGCAGATATTTGTCAGATCAAACAATTGGCCTCAAAAAGCTTTTTTTTTGCCCTTTTTTTTTTTTTTTGCCTCCCCCCTCCCTCCTTCCTGACAAACGTATCCTTGGCAGGCCAGCTCATTGCTTACTTAACCAGCTCTCTGCACCTGAATAGGAGGCACTGCATTGCCCAGATAACAGACGAGATAGTCAAGAGACGCGTCTACACGAGGAAAAAAAGAAAAAAGAGAAGGAAAAAAAAAACAACTAGAAAAGGCGACAAACGGAGTGGTAACTGGTGTTTGCACAAGCTTCCAGTCTTACTGCATGATCTAGTTCCAACAAACGGCAGAAATAAAGTCGTGCTTTTTATCTCCAAATTATAACAGCAAACAAAGGGGAATGTATTTTTGCAGTGGAAGAACTGCTAGTTAAATCCTCACAGGAGGGCTAAGAGCTAGGGCTTAATCTTGAACACTCATCCACATGAAGATTGACTATCTATGACTATCCTTCATAAGGTTACACGTTTCTATAGATATTTATAAACACAAACATAAAAGTATATACACACATATAAAATTTCTTAATCCTACTTACTGATAGAAATTTCTAATTCCTTAAAATGTACGTGTGCTTATATATATTCGTATAGATCTTTTTAAGGAAAAAAATTACTTTTTAAAATAGGATTTCAGCCATCAGAAATGAATGTGATATGCGCAACAGCAAGATAACACTAAAGCATCATCTTAGGGGAAAAGCATTCAGACAAAACCTAGAAAGTTACAGGCATCAAATTGCAAGGCTCTCTCTGAACTACCATGAACGTTCAGCATAGTTAGGAATAGTCAGCACATCTTCCGACCTATTTTACTTTAATGGGATGATTGCTTATAAAAGTTTCTTACTCCTCCACATGCAGCTTAAAAAAAAAAAAAAAAAAGGCAGCTTGGTTTGAGCAACCCAAATCACTAATTAAGAGTGCAAACTTTGAGCAAAACCATTGCTTTAAGCTGCACATTCTACTAGCTCCCCACCACAATTTCCACCTGCCGAAGAGCACGGCAGCACAACAGGGCTGCTGCCAGCCCTGCCTGTTCTCCAAGGCCAGATCCTGCTCCCCTTCCTACCCTCCCAGGGGCTGTCACCCCCCCCCAGCTGGGAAGCAGAGCAGGGGCAGGATGCGTTCCATGTCCAGCACCTCTGGTTTGGGCACAGCCTCGGCAAGCGACCTCCACCTCTTCCCAAGCTTTCTGCTCCCCAGGCTTCTGGCCCTTCGGTTTTACACCATCACCTCTAACCCTCCTTTAAAGCGTTTTCCGTGGGGATGGGTAAATCGAGGCAATCCATAACCTCCCTGGGACTTGGTGCCATCCCACCGCACCCCCTCCAGCACCCGCAGAAGCAGAGATGGGCCATCATCACCTCTCAGACACCAGCCACGGATATGGCCCTGCCCTCCAATACCACAAAGTCGTTCCAAATTTTGGTCAATTTTCAAGGAGAAATATGCCAGTTTTAAGTTTTTTTTTTTAGAGGTCCAACGTTAGGTACATCCCTCTGTATCAGCTCACAGGGGATGATGGTTGTTCTTTTTTGCTTTTCACAGAAACCTTTAAGTAGCAGACAAAGCTCCTGTCGAAAGAATGTTTTTACAGCAGTGGAAATAATCAGTGCAAGGCTAGTTTTTAAAACCTGCTCCTAAAGTGCTTGGAACATTAAACAATTATTTATGAACACTTGAAACATTAGCTGTTCCACTTGAAACCATTGGCAGGGCTTTAATAACAGCCCAAGCAATGCTCTGGAAGCAACACCAAGGACTCTCACTAGTCACAAACCCTTTATTTCATTTTTAAAGCTGCTGTTGCTGTGCACCAAAATTAAAAGGTTTATCTCTATGATTAAAACAAAATCTCATCACCGGCATGAGCATCTATTACCTTCAATACTCCGCTGAGACATTCCCATCACTTTTTGACTGTTTGCTTTCCTCCGCTTCTTCCTAAACAAAGTTATTCCTGCAGAAAGCTTCACTGGGGCACTGCCTGCCCTCTCTCCCAGGATTTGGGTGGATTTTCACATCAAGGAGGCCAATTGACACCAGGTTAAATAGATTTCCTAATCAGGATTGCAAACTCTTTGATAATGCAAGTACCCTAAACTTGTGCTATTTATTAAAAAAAAAAAAAATAAATCTTTCTGGTAAGAGAGGGAAAAGGGAATTCAATGACAGACATTGCTCAATGACAGGAAAGACCACATTTATGAAGTCTGCAAGTTTGTTTTCTTTCCCTGCAGTCCACCTGCCCCAAGGAACCAGAATTGTTCAATTTTTTTCATTTATTTTTATTTATTAACATCAAGATGTTCCAACCCAAAGCAGAATCCCATTACACGAGGTGCAGCACAGGACACAGTCCTGTCCCCAGAATGGCACGTTTGAAAAGAAAGGAAAGAAAGTGGCTTGCCCATTTTGCAGTGAGGAAAACATGGTACAGAGAGGCTGACTCCCAGGTACGGAGGTGGGTGCCTGTCCCCCAGAAGGGAAATCCAGCCCTTCATCAATCTACCTGTGCCCCTGGTCTGGTACTTCCAAGCAAAACGCAATCCAAAATCCAGCTCTTTCAGTATCCAGCAGCCTAAACCCGCCCTACACAAAGACCCGAGGCGAGAAATGTTTCACAATCCCCTTTTAAACACGATTTTAGTTAAACAGTTTTTTGTCCAGGAATTACAAAGCTCTGACCCTGCTCCTGGCTTGGGAGGTCACGAGCCTACATCACTCAGCTGTAGCCAGCTACCAAGCAGGGCTCATTTACCATTCTTCATCTTGTGGTTATGATGTTGCTCACAATTAGGTTTTTTTTTTTTTTTTTTTTTTTTGCACAGAGAAGGATGGAGGCAGGCGGAGGGCAGAAGGGTGTTTCCCACCTTGACAGTAAGTGCTGTTGGCCCTGTGGTCAGGGGGTCAAGCAGTGATTGCTTGAACACGCGTGCTAAAACCAAAGCTAACAAAAAAGGTCATGTTCCACTGGGTCTAAGGAAAAGCAGGCAGCATGGTGTTAAGAAATAACTGAGGCAGAAAAAGCAGCATAAAGAATCTGAAAGACATGAATGCCTGAGGAAATGCAGATTTTGGGGAATCTGTGAGTAAACAGGCATATGACTGACTGAGCCAAAATATATACAGGATTTCACAATATTTAAATCATGTATCTTTGTGTTCTTAAAAATAAATTAAAACTATACCAATGCTTACACATGGGGAACTGACGCACACTGGGTGCTACTAAACCTGCAGCCAATGGCCTCATCCTGCAGCCTCCACATAAGCAGAGCCGGGAGCCTGGTCACAGCCCCCAGGACGCTTAACCACTGACACCAGCGGGAGCAAAGACAAGCCAGTTGTGAGTGGTTTTAAACTCCCACGTGAAGAGCCCTAACAGCGTTTGAGAATCACACAACAGAACGTGCATTATCTGTTGTGGACCCCGTGCCCTCTTTTTAAGATGGCTGTTAACTTGCAAAAGTTACTGTGGCAAAGGAGCGGAAAAACGATTTGATCATATTCAGTGATATTGCTAAGAGCAACAGGGAAAGACATTTGAAAAAGTGGCTTGCAGTCATTTATATACCTCTTTCCACATGTTAACCATTTTTACTTTCAATAACCATGCATCAGTGCTCTTGCTGCATTACCTTATAACTCCTTTTCTTCTTTATGGTCCTTTGTGGACACATTTTCACCTGCTTAAATCTCTGCATATCCACTAGGAAAAAAATGCGAGACGTACACACAGGTACTCTGTCCTAAGTTATAAATATATTAGGGACATACAAATGTCATCACAACCCTCAAATGCAGCTTCACCGGCTCCTGCTACAGAGACACATTGTGGCTTGCTAGAAGTTCCCCAGCCAGAATCTGGGAAGGTTTTTCGGACTGGTGCTCCTCTGTCATCCAGGTAATTTGTTACTCAGAGTGTGTTGATCTTATTAAAAGAGCTATTCTTTCCTTTATGACTGTTTGCTGCTATGCTAGTTTTCCCTTAAGAGAGGTAAAGCCCACTTTGCTCCTATTGGCAAAGTGAGAGAGAGTAATTATGTTGTTGAAACTCTGGAGTTGAAACCCTGGACTTACAAGGCAGCCAACAACTGTGTAAAGCAGCTTCTAAAAATTTACCAGGACAAGTTTGGCCACCTAGATTGGGGGCAATAGTCTCATAAACCATGAATTTGCAAACAAAAGACAGACAGCTATCTGCGTTTCCTCTCCCTTCCTAGTTCAGGTCCATTCACTCCTCCTCTCTAAACTCTTCTGTCATCTCCTGGAGGTGTTGGCCCCACATCATCTTGCTCTTCCCTAACATAGTTACATAAATAACAGAAGTCTCTGCAAAACCTCTCAGGCTCTGAGCCCCCTGCCATTATTCTTGCTGACTTGGACGAGATCCTGAATCCTTCCTGAATGATATTTTCGGAAAGGTGTTGGCCCTTCTCTAGACACCTGGTATCACCATGTGTTCAGGAGGGCTCAGCATCTGGAAAGGCAGGCTCTGTGGGAGTCTGGCTGTAACCGCCACACCTGGAGATGCTGGCCTCAACTCTCATGCTAACTCCTACCCCGGCTTTAGACGTGGAAAAGAGAATTGCTAAACCTGAAATAAGTTCAGATTGAAAAGGCAGCTTACAGCTCCTGTAGGACTCTTCTCGGGTGCCTCTAAGCTCCCTGGTACATACATCTTGCACAAGGTACTGCCTCTCAGCATGCCAAAAAGCACGCACACTCCGTTTTCATGGTGTTTCTCTGTGGTGGTATTAGCCACATTCTCACACTGGGTAGAAACATTGCTCCAGATTTCAGCAGGATTTGGGGGAAACACACTGCAACAAGGGGCTGGATTTTTATCATTTCCTGTAGCCTTTCTGATGCAATTCTTGCAAGCAGATGAAGCTGGAAAAGCCTTGCAGCTACAAACAGTCCAGTAAGGAGAGCTGAGATCTATGCAGATGTGGTTGAAAATGTTGGGTAAAGCATCTACACAGCAGCCAGAACTTCCTTCTGTCTACTCATACTGCACATCCTTAACGACTGCCTTCAGTAGAAGATTTTCCTACAGGGATGGACTGAAAATGCATACGAGTGGCTGTGCAGCAAATAGCTTTATCAATGAGTTCATTTACAATCCAGAAATAGCAAAGGGCTCTGCAATTCAAAATGTTAACGCACGATCTTAGGCCCAGGGAACTTAGCACTTAGAACTGAAAGTCTATGGAACACAAGAGGAATGAATAAGATGCTTAGGGTGAAAATGTATAGAATAAACTAAAATTAATCTATCATATTTTAGGACACTGAGATGTAGCTAGGGTTCATCTCTTTCCCAGTTATTGATCAAGTTGTAACTTACTAGCTCTTTATGAAGGAGAAAAGACCATTATATTACTACGTATGTTTGAAAAATCAAAATATCACCAGCATATGAAGTAGTTGGATTTCCAGTTATGAAACATGCATTTGACTCTTAAGAATGCTGGAGGCTGAATAAAGGTTAAAAACTCAGAAATAATATTGTTCCTGCAACTTTTGCAAAAATCTTTGAGAGATGAATTTAGCAATATGTGGCTTTTAATGGTGTTACATTAAACAGCAGGATTTCCATATGGCGTGAATCTGCTGAATTGTATCGAAGATGGGGATTTTGTTCCAAATTTCTATGGCATTCTGTGATTGTGTCATTAGATACCCGCAAGCCTTTGCTACAATGAAGAGTACAGAATGTGCCAAGTAAAACAATCTTGAGTGTGCCTTCCAAGGGAAAATACTGAGACTAACGTTTAAAATTTCCTAGCCCCATTTTCTTTGAAATGCAGTGAGTTCTTTTTGTTAGAAAAGGGTTAAATGGAAATGTGTCATTTTCATAATAATAATGTGTTTTATATTGAAATTTGTTCTTCGCGTCTTTTCTTTTCAGTATAAGTGTTGGTGTGTATGAGTGATATGAGGATAAGTTTGTGAGGGCAATTACCCATTATTGTTGAGTAGCTGAGTAGTCCCCTGAGCAAACTCATGCATAATTTGTTTGTTCATAAGATACTGTAGAGCTGAGGCTGCAGTATCTTCTGTGCCCCAGCTTATGGGAAAATGGAAGCTTTTTCCCACTACTCTGCATTTCTTACCCTATTGTTTGAACTCTGATCATCCTTCTTGCCCCTCTATTATGGGCACCTTCGCTGAATAGGAATCGCATATCAAGTGGGTTAAGGTCAGAAATACATCATATAAAAGGGGAAACAGCAAATTCCTTTTACAAGATTCATTATGATAATCATGTCCAAATACATTATTAGAAGCATTAAAGAAATCCTTTTCTAATTTATTATTGTGCCTCTTACTATCTGCATATCCTTGTTATCTAAGGGAAACAGTGTGGTCTGCAAAGTTGAGGTTACAAACGTGCTGTGGTCTTGGGATAGACAGGACTGGCTTGAGATACAACTTCAATGTTAAATAATTTTCCACTTTTTTAAAAACTCTAATCTTTCCTTACATGGTTTTCTCCCCTTACAGCTCTCTCTTCCCTTATCTGTAAGAGGACTTGCCCTTTTCCTCAGGTAGCAGCATCCCTATTACCTCTTTCCCTTACACACACTAGAGCAGTGATTTCTTGCTTTACTGATCAGCTCTTCTGTAGCTTCACCCTGGAGAAGCCCCACAATTTAAATGTTGCTGTCTGCAGCCCTTCTCCTCTAAAGAGCTGCACGCATTTAACATCACGCTGCATGGGCAATGTATTTTGTTATTAAAATTACTGTAATAGGAATGTGAGGATTTCAAAATGATTCATGGGCACTAAGACAATGTTATGCCTTGATTTGTAAGGGTTTTCCTCCCACCTTTTTTGTTTTTAAGCCAAGGCAGTTCTATGCTATACCACAAGGAGGGAGGCAGGCTGATAAACAAGATATCTGTATCAGGGGATACAGTTATCTGTATCAAGACATCACTTTCTTACATGAGTTAATATTTACTATTAGACAGAAAACACTTATTTTTGCACAGGGGTTCACAATTTTTTTTATCAGTAGTAGCTCAGAAATTGGAGGCAGCACCAGAAGCAGTGACAGGGACATAGCACACTGCGTGCCTATTTGGTATGGCCTGCATGCCATATTTTTGAAATTTTTGGTTTAGGATCCAGACATTTAAAGGGTTTCCACCAATACTGTTAAGAGATTATGTATAAGAAACATACCTATAATTCTTTAAGTACATGGCAATATTTCTGTAACTGATTTGGGGTAAGATTTTCACAAGAAATTAGCTTTACAAAACCTGCAGAAAAGCTAACCCTGGTTTTATCCTTCTATAGGAGCAGTACTAGACCAACACAGAACATTAGACAATCCCAGCATTACATTTTCATATTTGGACAAAGCATTATTATCTGGAATGAATTATATTTGTGTTCCACCTCTACCCAGCACATTTTTTACCATGACAAACTCCTTGTTTCTGAAAGTAATGGTGCAAATAGGAGGGTGAAGCATTAATTGATACCCAGATGTCAAGGTTTTGTTTGTTTTTTGGTTTTTTTTAATAAAGACAATTCTTTGGGAAGATCCTTATTTCTTTAGATGCTTTCCATGTATTCTCTCCTGTTGGTGAAGTAGGTAAGAATTCAGCTGAAGCATGATTGCAGGATAGGTCTAATGTAATTTGCATCAAGTCTTAATGCTTCAGTTTGGAAAAAATGCTAGACCAACACGTGCATCCATCCCTACATAGCTCTCCTCGGGGAACTCCAGCATGAGGCATTTGTCAAAGCAGCCCCCGAACTCACTCATAACTGAGTAGAATGAGCTGAACATTCAACAACATAACTCCATACATGAAAGAAAGAAAAAAACCCAAAGTGCCTGAATTCAGTTATCAGCCTCTGCTTGTAACTTGTGGAGATACACTGAGTATCTTCATTCTAGCTCCACAGAAATTAAATACTTTAAGAAGTTCCAATGTACGACTCTCAGACTAGATTTTTCCTGGTGAAGTTTCAGAATACATACATTAGGGTTCCAGGCTGATTTAAATGACAAAGCCAGATATTAATTTTGGTACAAACTTTGGATGAGCCCTCCAAGACTTTATGACACCTTCCTTTACACGTGGAACTCTGCCACCAGTGCTTTTATCTCCTCTTGCTCTGGTTGATGTTATTAGTATCAGAAATGCTGTTTGGATGGAAGGAGGAAATGGAGATACAGCTAATTTCTTAAAAGGTGGGGCCATTAATCCTGTCAGAGGAATATTTGGATCCTAAGGAAGTAGATACTCTCAGGCTGGTAGCTGTCAGTTATAGATGAGCCTGAACACATGGTCTCCAAAGCCAGTGCCATCACTGCAATGCCCACAGGTGCAAGGCGAAGGCACAGTCTTTGTGGAAAGGATAAAAAAAAAATCCTGGGAATATATGGCACACCCAGTACTGGTTTAAGAGCAGCCTACTCTGGAGAAGACTTTCACCACCATAAACGGGGAGGAAACTGCTTAAGAAAAATAGCAGATTTTAGAACCTGATATATCTGAACAAAGGTATCAGTGGTAGTATGATCTCCTGGGGTCAGGGTAGCCTGTCTGCGGCCCAAGAGGAACCGGGCTGCTTGTGAAGAACCAACTCTCTTCGAGGTCTACTTCACCGGCTGACGATGAGCTGCCAATATCAAATGTAAGCATAGATATGGGTGAGCAAATATTTATAAAATGCATCGGTTACTTATAACAAGGCAACTGGTGCCAAAAAATAAGAGATCCATTGACATCATGAGCAAGGAACAGGGAAGTGGTGGGACAAACAGGCCTTAAATGGAGAATTAAATACTGAGAAAATGGGCATTTTTGCCCAGAATCCTCTGGTGACCCTCAAAGTGATTCTGGGAAGGGACTAACAAGTTCTTCAAAAGAGAGTAAGTCTGAAGGAGCTGTGCTGCGCTTTGTGTTTCCTGTGTCCATGGCTCTCTAGGACTTTGTATTACTTGCAACAGCCAAAATTTAGTGGAGAGGTAAGAACAAACCCTGAGGTGCATGAGACCTTCCCTGCTGCTGTTCGCTGTCCAGTCATCTTTTGTTTTCGCTCTCACACAGCTTTAATTTAAACAAATAAAATGTCCAACAGCCTGAAAACAGATATGATACTAATTATAATAGTACTAGGGTCTCTATAGATATTTTTTTTTCCCTTAGCCAGATCACAACATATGATCACTGTCTCTTACAGACGGGGAAAATACAATGATTTACCCAGATCACTCACCACGCGAATGGCAGAACAAAGAAATTACCCTATATTTTCAAAGTCCTTAGCTAGTAGTTTGTACTTGCAATACCACATCTTACCTCTAAATCATTATAAGTTACTTGAATTTTTAGTGTATTTTAGTATATTAGTGTGTCTTTGTCACTGTGAATCCCAAAGAGTGAAAGGAACATGCTCCAAAAGATGTACCAGGAAGACTTGCTACTGCGGAAAAGAAAAATATTTCGATCACATCATACAAAGTCACATCTGAAGACTAGAAATTTCTGTGCTGTGGCTATGTGGGCTAAACAGCAACAGGAACACCCTGACATCTAAGATACAATATCTGAAAACTTGAAAGTAGTTCTTGATGTCCAAGACAGTTCTGTTCCTCAGCAAGAACTCATAAGAGCTGAGAGGACACTGGGGAATCACTTGGAAAATATGACTTGCAGTTAAGCCCTTGATCAATCAGTGTAGTGAAAGGAGAGGTATCACTCTTCGGAAGTTAATTAGACACTAAGAGTAATACTCTAGAAAGCTTTGAGAGCAGATTGTGTAAAGACAGCTCCCCATATAAATCATTACTATACCTCAACTCTGAATTTTCATTAATTATTAAAGCTTTCTAGGCAAGCTAAGCAGATATTCTAAGATGCATATTTCAGAAATTTCCACATGCTAAAAATTAAGTGCTGTTGAATAAGCTGGGCCAGGCAATGAGAGCCTTTGGAGGCCCCCATCGCAATGTACTCATGTCACTCATCGTCTTCTCCAAGGGCTGCGTCAGGCTCCCTGCTGATGCACGGCGCAGCCCCAGACCTGGCCAGCTCCCTCCATGCATGTCACCGTCCTACCCAACCGACAGGTTTGGGTTGCTTTTCCATGTATTTGGGACAGACCTGGTGATACAAGTCTATCTGAGGATGTTCAGAAGTGTTCCTGGGTTCTTCAGTGTACTTTGTGTCAGCAGGGTTTTAGATCATGGCACAAACTAGAGGAAATGGGGGTGTGAAATAAAGGATTAGGCACAGGGCAGCTGTGGAGAGAAGCTTGCGTGAAGAACCAAGGCCTGGCTGGATGGGAGGAATGAGGCTCTTCCCTTCATTCTTCAAGTTTGCCTATGATGTTTTCTTTGGTTTTGCGATCAGACACAGAAAGAAACAGATCTGGACTGAAGATGTAATTTGAACAAACCCTTCTGGCATTCTCAGATGTTGAGAGAAGTCAGACTTCCCTGACCCTTGGCTCTGTTTTGGAGTTTAATTAGAAACAGAAGTCCACTAAAGTGCTCTCTTTTGGGATGACTGCATTAAGCCCCCTCGAAGTCCAGCTTCCCAATAAAGTACTGGGAGCAGGGGTCTTGTTGCTGTTTTTAATTAGATTAATTATTTTCAGTATTTCCTGCTAAGACTAAGAAAAGTGTAGCTTAAAATATTCTGAAATAGATATACATCAAAGGTAGACATGTCTCATATTCCTGCAGTAAAACAAAGGAAGAAAATCAAGATATCTTATTTAGTCGTTACAAAAAAGTGGGAAGATAATCCCCCCCCATTCTATTCTGTGGGTCATTTTTTTTACATTAAATACAAGAGTTGTTAACTTTATTTGTAAATAACATGTAGACTTGTTCTTTTGTTGGAACAGACAAAACAGAAAAAGATCAGCAATGAAAGTGTTCAAAGGAATTGGAGGCAATGGTAGACTTTAGATTTGCATGCAAAGCTTTCAATGTGATGAAATGTACCCAAATAAAGTGTCTCAATTTTCGATTATTCAAATCAAGATGCTGCAATATTTTTGGACACTGAAGACTTTGAGCTGTTTATTTATTCATTTTCTTTCTTTACTGCCTTTGTCCCCTGAGAAACCTAACAACTGAAATATAGCAACAGTGCAGAATATTTATCAGAGAAAACGAGCACTTAACAGGATTGCAAAATTCCAGGTTCTCAAGAAGAAAAAGCAATAGGCATTAAAACAAGAACTGCTGATACTGTACTACTTTTTGGTGTTACAGATAAAAGAGACATCTTTTGCTTTCAAGAAGAAAACTAAGCACAGTTGAATAAGAGCGTTAGAACGCTTTTCATCCAAACTGCACAGCAGAAGGAGACCTTTGCAAAAACACACAAATCCTATGTTTTACCACCTAGGTAATATCTGAAAACACAGTCACTGCTGGATTAGCTAAGAACTAATGACTATTTGGTAGAAAACCAGTTGAGAAAATAGAATAGCTATGGTGAGTGGTTTGAAACGTTTTAGGCAATGACTTCAGCTGCACTTTTGACAAGGATAGATGGTGCTTTACAACTAAGCCAATATAAAGAGCTGACCACTCCCCAGAAGTCAGCGGCTATCTGTCTGGTCAGAGAGATGCTGCTCAAGGTGAGAACCACAGCTAAAGGAACAGGTAAGTGGGGCCACGGGTGCAGAGGCTGGGCTGACTGGGTAACCCGTGCGAGGATGAGACAGCAGAGGGTGAAGTGATGTCCCAAGAAGGCAGAAAAGTCTCCATGCTGGGACCTCACAGATGAGCAGTTCTCTTCAAAGGAGATTTCACTCACATTTGACAGATTTGTTTCAGAATGCCCACATACCTCCTGCTCCTCACATTTTCAGCAAAACATGCGCAGTATGTGAAAAACTCTCTGAAACCCTCTCCCCAGGCTTTCCATGGTAGGACAAGCTGTCTTGCACAAATCCTTGTCTAAGCCCAAGATATGGTCTGAACTAAAAATTAGTAGCTTCAGGTATATGATCACCTAGTGTCATGGTTTAACCCCAGCCAGCAACTAAGCACCACACAGCTGCTTGCTCACTCCCCGGCCCCAGCAGGATGGGGGGGAAGAGAATTGAAAGGGTAAAAAAGAAAACTCCTGGGTTGAGATAAGAACAGTTTAATAATTGAAATAAAATAATAATAATAAATTGTAATGAAAAGGAAAATAACAAAGAGAGAAATAAAACCCAAGAAAGACAAGTGATGTAAATGAAAACAATTGCTCACCACCAACTGAGCAGTGCCCAGCCAGTCCCCAGGCAGCAGCTCCCCAGCCAATCTTCCCCCTAGTTTATTGCTGAATATGATGACATATGGTCTGGAATATCCCTTGGGTCAGTCGGGGTCAGCTGTCCCGGCTGTGTCCCCTCCCAACTCCTTGCGCCCCCCCAGCCTGCTCGCTGGTGGGATGGTGGGAGAAGCAGAAAAGGCCTTGGCTCTGGGTAAGCACTGCTCAGCAGTAACGAAAACTTCCCCGCATTATCAACACTGTTTTCAGCACAAATCCAGAACAGCCCCATACTAGCTGCTATGAAGAAAATTAACTCTACCCCAGCCAAAACCAGCACACCTAGTATGTTAATGAATGAGGGAGTAGAAGTAAGGTTGCCTGAGCAACCTCAGTTCTGGTGTTGCTTAATATCAGAGTACTTGGCTAAGCAACCGGAATAATTTACTTTTAATACCAAGTGGGTTTCTTGGACAGATCTAGAGAGCACACTGCCTCCATGCGCTACTAGGAGCAAGGATACAAACATACGTATCTCAATTCCACTGCCTTGGCAAACTTGGAAAGGGTGATCCCAGCTTAGGGTCTGAGGTTGCCCACAGCGCAAAGCAGCACATCCAAAGTGCTGCCTGAGCTCGCACTAGGGCAAGTTGAACCCCAGAATAGCTCCAAAGCACATTTCCACTCCGTTCTCTCTCTTCCCTGGTTTGTCTCACCATCAGCCAACTGAACTTCATAGAGCGTCAGAGTGGGCTTGACCTATGAGAGATGGCTTGAAATTCCAGGGCAAATTTTAGTCTCCTTTGTATGACTTGCATACTGCTAGGACTGATGACAATTTATTATCTACGTTCAGGTCTAGGGTTGATTGCAGATATAATTTTGCTCTATTCTCATCTGCATGCTTTCTATATATAGCACTACTTTTTTTTTTTTTTCTTCCCTTCCAGCAACTTTGACAAATTCTTTTCAAGCTCAGGATGGAAAGAAATGCTGTCTTCAAAACAAAACAGGGAAAAAGGAGCCTGTTTCAAATAAAAATATGAATCTGATACTGTTTCACCTGTGACACACCTTCCCCACCCTCCTCCAGCCTTTTACATATTTGAAAGAATTTGATACTTAAAAATACAATGAATACATACAAATAACTTTAAACCCTATGATTGTTTTTGAAGTATCATGCTACATTGAATCAGACAATTGTCTTCTTTCATCTACAGTCCAGAGAACTGCACTTTTCCCCTGAAATTCTATAGCATTTAAAAAGAATGGTCCTAGTTTAGAGCGATGGCGCTCCAAACAGTTCTTGTGTTTTCCATTAATTTTCGGTTGTATTGGTATTCTGTTCCAATTAGTCTCTGTTAGTGCTTCAAAGCTCTATCTTATCTGTAGATAACATCAAAGATGAGAGCTTCTAGTTTTAAATTTGGTTTGCAGTTATTTGAAAGATACAAAGGCATCATTTGTGAATAGCTGATCAAATAGAATAAATACTTTTTTTGTTTTGGCTCCAAAAGGGCCAGAAAACTACTCTTCTTTTTGAAGTTCAATTTCATTTAGACATCAGGCCTTATTTTCAGGGTGCTGAACTCCCAGAGCTCACGTTGACTTCAGCTGCAGTCATGTGTGCTCAGGCGGGAAACATACTTCCTCTGCCATGAAACTTTGAGACTTCACAATTTTTCTCATTTCACTAGTCCAAATCACAGACCTTTACAAAGCGTCTCATAGAAGCATTAGCAAGAAAGATCCCAAGTAACTCCCATAACCACCAACCTATTGGTTCCTTCAGGATGAGTTCTTAATCTCTCCTGTTAGTCCTGTTTTTCACTCCAGCGAAAAGGTAATATAATCATTCAGAAGGGGCTCGACCTGAGGTTTCTTGTACCCTTTAAGAAATACTAGTCATTTAGCTTAAATAAATAAGTTTTAAATAGAACGAATTGCTCAGAGTCAGTCATTTAGCATTAGGACTCAGGGGTTACAGCATAATGTTGTGCAATTTGGGATATTGTTTGTTTAGCATTACTTAGCAGGAGTAGCTAGATTTGCTGAAGCCTTAGGCCACAAACTGTGAACTTTCACCTAGATAGGCTGAACTTTTACCTAATCAATCAAAAGAGGGGCCTCCAGAGCCAGCACAAACCAGAAGATAAGAAGCTTACAACCACCAGCAGAAGCTGCAACTCGACAAGATAAGAACAGTTAACAGCCTGCCCCGCGACAAAGAAGGAATCCAATATGGTTTTAGAAGATTCCAGACCAGAAATCACCACTGGACCAAAAGGCATGTGAAGAGCACGTGAGGAGTGGGTGCATAGATTTTAATGCCCAGATAAATGCCCAGAGATTTCTTTGTTCAGGGTCCCTCTTTGGAGGCACCCAGCTCGAGCTGTTCCTACTGCTGTACCACTCAAATTATTTTTTTAGATAATCTGGGGCCTGAAACTCTGCTGTGAGAAACCTAGGGTTCAAACTGCAGGATAACACCAGATGCCCAGATGGTGTGAATTACCATAACAACCCCAGGAAGACCCTACCTAAGGGTTTTCTCTCTACTGCTGCCTTCTCCGTGGCCCGATAAGGATTTAAACAAACTGAGCAAAAGAACAAGACACTAATTTCAGTAGTGGTTAGCTGAGAAATAGCAGTGCTGAGTTCAAGGCAGCTACAAGTTTCTTGACATCTTCCTGGAATAAGGTAGAGATCTAATTTTGTCTTTTCCTCATAAGAGTAATTTAGACAAAACCCTCCTTCTCAGCTCTACTCAGCATCTCTGAGAAGGTGACCACATTTCAACCACTGTTGGGAAGCAGCTTACTTAAAAGCATGAAGGGAAAACACTTAAATCAGTTTTCTCTCTGTTTAAGAAGAGCAGTGTTTTCACTGACATCTTATCTGGGATAGTGCTGTTTAGGGAGGTGCTGTCAAGCTTTGCCGGTCAGCAAAGGAGACTGTGAGTGCTCAGATTCTCAGATTTCATTTAAAAAGTACTTGCCACTTGCTTTTTACATATGATTGAACACGTAGCAAATCACCATTGCGCCTACCTGGCTTGCAAATAATGTTAAAGACACTGTGATGTGGCTGTCAGCAATCCTATTATGCACTCTGCACTTGCTGAAAACATGAGGGATTTTTCTCTGTGGCCCCACATGTGTACGTACGCACCCAGATGTGTCATACTGGTACTCAGGAAGCTGCCTCTGTAGTTTATCAAACTATGAAGAGCCAGAGATTAAAGGTATTTATGGATTCCTGTACGGGAATAAATGGTGGGGGCACACGTGCCATCCATGAAAGTGCAGTTTGGGAAACATAAAGATTCGTTTCTGACCTGCTCCAAATGCCTATATTGCAGAGGTAAGTGATTTCCACAGCAATTCTGCAAACATCCACCAGCCCAACCACAATAGGTCAGGGCTAATAAGTACGTTAGAGGACAGGACGAGAGCTCAAAATGATCTTCACAAACCAGGGAAATACTATGGAGAAGATTGGGATGAAGTTCAGGAAGCACAGCTGCACAATCCTATGCTTACGTAGGAATAATCAGTTGCATAAAAAAAAACCCAAACCACAACTGGTTACGTTGCTACGCTGCAGAACAGAATCTGAGGAACAGGACGGGTTATAAACTAAACATAAATCAACAATTTCATGCTGTCATGAAAAAGGCAAACATCATACTGGGATGCATAAACAGGAAGAAAGCTTGTAAAACATGCCAGTAACCTGACCGCTCTATCCCACGTGGGCAAAGTCTTAGGAGGAACATGACCACTTTTGGAGACCACATTACCAGAAAGGTGAAGCTCCAGCAAAGGTCATAAGACTGACCATAGGCTGGTGAATGTGATCGAAATGTAAGTGTTGAAAAAAGCTGATGGGACATGTGATAGCATTCCTTTATCTGCGGAAAGGATTGTCGCAAAGGGATAGGAAACTCAGCTTTGCGCAAGTAGAATGGAAAGAACAAGAGGTAATGGGTTGACTCTACAGCAGAGGAAAAGTTAGGTTAGACATCAAGAAAAGGTTTTGTATTTGTTATCAGGATAGAGAAGCACAGGACTAGACTGCCTGGGAAGGGCATGTATCTGGATATCTTCGTGGGACTTCAAGAACAGGTTGTCTGAGTATTGGCAAGGAGACACAAGTTGATCCTGCATTGAGCTAAACAGGGAGTAAACGGTTTCCCGAGATTCTTTAAAATTCCTGTAGAAATATTCAGTTAGGGGCCTTGTAATAATCCAGGATAGCCATTTTCTAGACAGCAGTAATGAACTGTTGCAATGAAGATACAACCCTCATTTTTTGCACCTGTTACACAAACTCCTGTAACCCTCCCATAAAAGTCTTGTAACTACTGTTGGTTACACCCACCTGCCAAAGGATAGCTCCTCTCCATGAGATGGTCATGTTCCCGTCTCCATTATACCAGATATCACAGCAATTATTCAGCTTATTTTCCATCTCATCATATCGAGTCTTTCCCAATTTTTGCTGTAATGCTCAAGAGGCTTTCAAATATTTGTCCAGACAGGTCTCCTGTAACAGAAGTCCCTTGGGCTGGTGGGATCCACCCAAGGAACCCGTTTCACCTGCCTTTCCAAACACACCAAACCGAGCCTTTAAAAGGGCAAATTGTAGCCTAACATACTATATATCAGTTTTTTTAAAAGCTCTTCGTTTAAGGTACTTTCCACCCAAAGGCACCCACCTAACCGGCAGGGAAATGCAAAAGCATCTATAAAGACAGCACACACAAAGGTAATGGAGAACGTGATGGACAAAACATGAAACAGCATGGGAGGATTTTCTGCTTGAAACCAGGATATACAAAGGCACACATAATTCATATGTTACCATATAACCATTATAAAGCCTGGGCTTTGATTTTGACTGGGGCCTCTAAGAGTTTGCTGCTGGTAGGAGGGAAAATGGCCAAAGCGTACTGCTGCATTCAGAGACCTTTCCCAGCTTGGACAGGGCGCTCGTGGCTCCAGGGTTAGAGGCTGGGTCTTTCTGCCTTGCCCATCCCAGCATCACACTATCATCCTCTCAACTTTATTTCACACTTGCCCTTCATACTCTTCTAACGTTGCCCCCATTATCACTTTTTAGCATAGACACCAAGTAATCTCCCTCCTGATCTCTTGGAAGATGGAAGACATGCAGTCTCTCTTTTCTTTACTGTTCAGTGGAAATATGGAACATTCTTAATCTTACTGGTTTGTGCTTCTTCTACATTATTAGTGCCCTCTATGCAAACCTGCCTTTGCAACCCTTTTTAAGCTTTTATTCCATCCTCCAGTCTAAGCATATTCCCAGACATTCACCAACCTACAGTGGCACTTAGTGAAAAAGCAAAATCAAGCCACATGTCTCCCCTTGCAAGACACAGAGTTATTGAAAAATTATCTAGGCAGAGTGATGGGGAGTAAAATCCTACTGTCTCTGTACTGCTCAGAGCCTCTGCAGCGTATAGATCATTTGTCAGTGCCAGTTTGAGGTAGTCTCTATAAACAGGCTGTTTTGCATTTGAAGCACTCGCAGGACATGATGGTTCGGCTAAAAAACCATGCATTTTACATGTAATCACCAGGATAATTTGGCTGTATATCGTGTTCCCACAACTTAATATTCTACCTACAGATGCATGATCAAGAAGAGATTCCTTAACTTTGACAGGGCACATCACATTATACTCACTTTATTATTGGAAATGATCACCCCAGGGTGCAAAAGGGAGCAAAGGCATAGTTCCATCATACTTTTTTTTTTTTTAAACCACATTTACTGCAGTGTGGGGTATTCCAAAGCTACAGAGCGCCACTTGCCAGTGGACAAGTGGCTAACTTTTACCTGGATTGTGCAAGAAATAAATAACTGCTCAATCTAATGCTCTGCTGCAGAAAATTCATGCTGGAAAAATTCAACCTCTAGGCACACAGTGCATATCCTCAAGTAAAAAGTTACTTTAAGTAGTGAAATATAATGTTGTAAATGCTGTACCCATGGATGTAATCAAAACCTCTCCTGGCTACAGCTACACATCCTCTCTTTGACTCAGGACAGGATCTGGTTCTGGACTCCTGATCTAACATTAAGCACACAAGGAAACCTTGACAGTTTTGATGCTTGCTAGGACCAACAATGAGGTTTTTTTCCTCTGCTTTGGTTGTTATTACAACCTATTAAAGTTTCCTATTCTCCAACTCTGCAAAGACTTGAATGCACTCCCAGTTGAGCAGACCAGAAAAATATACTCTCAAATCTCAACAAGCACTTGATACAGTACATTTATCTGGCAACTGATTGATATCACATCTATTTTGGCATTATGATTTTTTTTTTTTTTAATCCTCCATATAAATGCCCTATTTCACAATCTGGAAGGAAAAGGAACAAGTGATGGCCCATAGCTATTTAATAGCTATAAAATAAAACCTATAAAATAAAAGTGAAATGAATTATCAAACCATAAACTAAAGTTCGGTGTTTAAAATGGGCCATGGCTTTAAAAATTCAATTACAGCTTTAATAGAAACAAGTTTACTCAATATTTTAATGACCTTCTCTCATAATGTTTTTTTTCCTCCTTTGCAAACCCTGGCATTACCAAGGATGCATGGCAAGCCTGCCTTTCCTCTAACTACTTTAAGATTGATTAGGAAACAGAAATATTGATGCATTTATCCAAAATAACTTAATTAAATGAGGCAAAAAATAGCACACAGAAACTTGTCTCAGTAGAAAACTGGAGCTGATCGAGATTAAGAAAGGTTACATTTAATGTTCCTGGATGGAAAACATTAGGACCGTTAACTGAATGTCAGCAATGGAGAATACTCCAAATAGAAAGTCATTTAATGTTTTCTTAACTCACTGGTGGGCTATTTCCTGAGGTTCAGGTTAGGTAACTTCTGCAGATTTGCATGCTAGCAACACACAGAGGGGTCCTCCAGGGCATCTCAGCTCAGAACACCAGATGAGGAGATCATCTCAGAAGAGTAGTCTGCATTATCTTTGTTGAAGCACAGGTATAAAGTCAGGTTTGTGTTTGCTTGGTTTTGTCAAATTGGTCTTGTCATAGTTTGGGGGACACATTTAGCACTGGGCTGCCAGCGATGCTGGGTTCTCGCGCTCCTGCAGGCTGAGCCTAGACTCGGTCCTAGCTCCTGCTGGTTTTAAGGAGAGCTTAAGTGAGAAAAACCCTTAAAGACAAGACTTTCAGGGGCTGTTATTTCAAGCAACAGCAGCTTCCAGGGGCTGTGGTTTTGGAGGGGCTTTTCTGGTCTGTTTTACTTTCTTTGGGAGACATTAGGATTTTGACAAAGTCTCTAGGAAAACAGGGAGGGGGTGCCAAATGAGCTAGAGAGAAAGAATTTCCTCTCTAGTGTGTTTTGGAAACAACCCATATCTTCATTTTAAACAATGCTTCTGAAATGCACAGTAGCATCAGGTCCAAGTTGCAATCAGATAGGTCTAGGCTGATCTGTGTGGAGCCCAGCTGATTTTATTAGGACCCACCAGGAGCTCCATAGCCTGCCCTGACAAATCCAGCTGAAAAACCAGCACTACTGATTAAATTTAAAGCATTGCAGGTGCAACAACATGGAAAAAATAGGTAAGTGTTTCTGGGAGAAAGAGGGGAACTGCAATTGAAAATACATTATTCTCAAAGCTTCATCCAAGGGGAATGGAACAAAGATCTTAAAATATTACCCCTAGAAGTTTCCCCCCTGTGGTTGCAACTATTCCCAAAGTACCCTGCTTAAAATAGGTTTTCAAACCATGCAAGACTAATCATTGCAATTTGGAGATGTAAGTAGGCACTTACCATGCAGTTCACAATTAGCTAAAGATGGTAGAAGAATCTCAGTCATGCTAGCACAGGAGATTAAAAAAAAAAAAAAGAAAGAAAACATTTTTTTTTCTTGCAAGAATGACATGTGATGGGAGAGTAGAGGAAGATAATTGTCATAACAAAGGGAATATGTTATTATTTATTGGCCACACTTAAGCACTGGGATCTTGGATTATAGTATCTGGTGACAAATGCTGCTTGAAATTTTGTAAATATTGCTTAAAAGGTAAGGTAACTGAGTAATTCTGAATGTGCTCAGCAACCAACATTTTCAAAATTCAGTTCTGGGAAGCAGAGTGACATTTTCTTTTTGTCCTACAGAAAAAGTAAGATGCAACATCAGAGCACCCTAAAGTCTTGTTCTCTTTAGGCTTCACCCTACTCCCACTAACATTAGAGCAATATTGCTGGTAACTACGGCATGAGAATTTTTAAAGCCAACTAATTACCTTAAATTTTTAGTGCCTTCAAGGTATGGGGTAGTCCAGGCTGTCCCCCTGCCCTCTGTGCTGCTGCCTGTCAAGCCCACCCAGCACAAGGGCCGTCCCCACTAGAGACCAGTCAGCCTCGTTACAACGGAGTTAACGAGCATTCGTCTCAGCAGAGCTGCCCTCCTGGCTGCTGAGGGATTCCACCCCTCTGAGCTCGGGGGGGTCACAGCACTCAGCTCCCCACGGGATTAGACCATTTCTTTGCCAAAGTGGCAGCTGTAAATAGACATTTAGGGTCTAATTTCTACATCCTTCAGTATTTTAACTTACATTTAGCCAAGACATTGACACATTTATCTGATTTGTCGCTATTAATTTCCTGGTTCCCTTTTTATTTTCTTCCTCCTCTTGCAGATTCATTGGGTTATGAACTGCAATAATAACCTTTCCAAACCAATTTTTCTTTTTGCAAAGCTTTCGATTTTTTTATCACTCCGGTAGTGCTGGGGAGGCCGATTACCCCCCTCCTTCCCTACCCTACCCAGCTCTAGAAGTGCATGCAAACAAAAAGGGGAAAAAAAAAAAAAAAAAAAAAACCTCAGCAATAAGTTGGCTGATTCTGGCAGCAAGACAAATCTAGCACCACACAGCAGGCAGGCAGAGAGTGCACTGCTCATCCTTTCGGTTTTGTCAGTGTATGGGAATGCTGGACATCAACACACAGCGAGGGATTCGGCCGAAAGCACTCCTCCTCGGTGTCTGAACCCTGCTGCTTTCACCCCCGGTTGGAAGATACAGGTAAAAATAGAGAAATGCTTTCGCTAACTGGATTCAGTGAAAATATAAAGCAGTTAGAAGAAGCCCGGACAGCCTAATCTTATTCCTAGCAGGCAATGGAAGTAAACCACAGTGTACGGGCTGATAGCTACTGTATACATAATAGCCTCAGGTACTGTAACTTGCATGTGATTCTTCGCATTACAGCAAATAAATTGTTGCAAGTGACAGTAAAGATTTTTTTTTTTGATACACTTTGTTCGAGTTGCCTTTATAAATATTTATCATTATTTACATAATTATACCTCTATCTGACAGCAGGCTTTACAGCAACTTTGAGCCACAATAAACAGGCAGACTGGGTGCCTCCTTTTTAGCCAGACCGTATCTATTCTATGTGTTATATGTACATCTATTACCAGCATGCTATGAGCACATCACTCATTCATTTCATAATGTAATTTATAGTTACATCTCAAAAGAATCCATCTACAAACAGTAACTATGTAATATTGATAAAGCATTTAGGAACAGAACATAAATTTAACGACTCAGATATTACCTAGTATCAATAATCTGCAGGAAAAAATGTGTCTGTGTAAGCAAGCACAATTTATTTTAGCAAGAACCTAAACAGAGAACATATTTCTTTGTCAGAAACTTTCTTTAAAAGAACTTGACATCCCAAAATTCTTTTCTCCCCCACAGATGTCAGAAGCCGAGACAGACAAGGTAAAAATTAAACCAGCAGATAGTTTTGACCATGAGAAGCAAAATATTTCTTGGCTGAAGAAAGGTAAGTTACATTGCTGAGTTGTTACTTGTTTGTGTTCAGAGATATTTCTCATTTATTAAAAAATCTTTTTTGAAGAAAAAGGCATAAGAATACCTTATAGGCTTAAATATGGCCAGGGATTTCTACCACAGGAATTCCATAGCTTGACTTCTACGAAACATGCATGTACATTTCCTTACGGTGCAGAAAGGCCTAAATTACCAAATTTTAAAGTAACCAAAAACTCATTTTGATAATATCCTTGCATTCCTGGGGAAGTTTTATTTGACCTGAACTGTAAGCCACTAAGTAGTATGGATCATCATCTTAATTCCGACAAAAAGTTTTAATTAACTTAAACGATTACTGAATTGGATTAATATTTGTTCGTTTTTCTCAAACACAAGTGACGATCAACCCTGAATCTTTGGATTTGGCAGTGTGTTATCTTAGAACAAAGTAGCATCTGTTGTCAGCGGTTTATCAAATATAGACTCTCAGAAGTAGAGAAGTTATAAAAAACAAGTATGGGCACTTTCCCAGTTTTAAAGGCTGAAAAATGACAGGTATTAAGTAACTCATCTGCATCAAATACCAGTATTTCAAGTACTACATTCTATTTGTTAAACTATTTTAGAAGAAAAAGACATACGATTGTAAAGGTTTTCTTATTGCGTATCCCTGTACACAGAAAGAGGGAAGGTTCTTAGGATATATTTCTTGCTGAAAAAATTGATTTGCCAGTTTAGTACATAGCTTATTACGTCTTTATGTACATTTGCTGGCTATAGCGGGGTCACTTTATTGTATTTCATACACACAAGAAGAACTTGAATTAAATAAAGTCTCAAAGCAGAGGCTTTCAAGATGTACGATACAAATGAAATATCCATGGTTAGGTGCATATTATGGGTTTTAATGAGAACAGTTATATTCTAATCCTAACAAAAGTATTTTGGGAAGACTCAACAAGTCACCTGGCATTTTGAAAACATTATCTAGGGGGGTATTGAGGAAAAGGCTCATTTATAGCCACTATTATGCCACCTGTAAAATGTGCATCACTATTTTAAGCTCATATAGTTAATTGTACGTTAGATCTTCTAGACGCAAGAGAGTTTGCAATAAAGTAGGCCTAAATTAACGTGTCTGCCTTGCAGTCTTCATTGTTTATGCAGCACTTCCGCAGAATGAAAAAGAACCGTGCTCGAGCAGAGCAGACTGGCCAACATGCAGACTTTGGCTGGACACCCAAAATCCTCTGCTTGCAAGGCATCAGCTAACTTCAGTCAAAACTCTGCAGGCAGAAGATTTGCAGTTTGAGCATCACAGGCAGTGATACAACTGAGTGAGAGCTGGGTCCGATCCTACAAGATAGCTTTGCACTTTAGCTTGCAAACAGTAAACACGTAACTGAACTGATTATTTATTCCATCAGAAGAAAGTAGAGCACAAGAGATTTGCAACTTTACAAAAAGGGTATAATGGTATAGAGGGCTTTAGCTGGTCCATGTCTCTGAGCAGGATAAGACCGATGGCATGGGCCCTCAGAGTCCCGTACCGTTATTTATCCTCTGGTCCAGACCTACTCCAGTAGCCAGGTGACATCTCTCACACCTGGACGTTCCTCAATTCATTTCACTTGGTAATGCTAATCCACAATGTTTTTTCTCCACTTCCTAAGGAGAGACACCATCCAGAGTTTCTAGATCACTAGTAACGTTTTCATTGTTTAGTACTTGGAGGAGCTATAATCTCTTTCAGAAACAGCCAAACATTGTCTATTGGCACGTCTTCTCTCTGAAGTGCCACAGAGCAGATTTGGGCCTTGAAGGTCTTGTACAGCAGCGGAGTCAGTAAATAGCTGAAACGTCTCTCATAAGGAAAGAATATTTTCCTTGAGATAAGAATGTGGACATTATTTTCTCTTACACTGAAGTCTGCTTTTTAAAAATTTTGTTATTGTTTCTTTGCTTTAAGCACTTCTGTGGTACATGGTGGGTTTTTAGAATATGATGAACCAAATTGTCTGGAGCAGAAGCTTAACTTCTATGTTTAAATGTTTTAAAAATACCTCGTATATAGATTTCAGGCATTCCAATAGACAATGAATTGTGGAGAACAGAATTGTCAGGCACAGTAAGAACACTATATGTTCTTTTAGAATCCAGTTTTAAAGAAAAGTTATTTTTATTCATGGTTTTGTATTGATTATTTGTTCCTTCTAAAAGAAACAATCATGAACCACATAGTATCAGAAATAAACAAAAAATATAGACTAGGCTGTGGCTTTTGTATCTTTCCTAGACTTCATTTTTTTCCTAATGCTTTGCAGAGTAATAGCTCACAGACTGGCAGTGCAGTGGGTCAACATCAAAATAAGCTACCTATTACTTTTTTGTTGGCTTTCAATATTTGAAGCTGTTGAATCAGTGTAAGGCGGTGGGGTGGGGGTTAATCTGGCTGCCAGTTATTTATCTTCTACTTTTTTTGGAAGGAGATATTCTGCTTCTGTCTTGAAGCCTCTAAAAGCAGAAATCGAAGCCTCATTCTCAGGGAAAATTTCTTCCACAAAGCAAAACAGAAACCAAGCCAGCCTTGTGAAAATTATTATAGAAAAACATTAGGCTGTGCATATAGGATTGTATCTTACCATATCAGCAGGAAGAGCATAAATGGTTCTACTCATGTCTCTACTTCTCAGCAAGTCATTTGCACCCACTGCTGCGCTCCCGCACCCCTGCCACAGGTGCACCAGAAGACTGATGGGAGTTAAAGATGACACAGGGGAACAAATAATGCTGCACAAGCCAGCACAGTCTTGGAGAGAAACATCTACATAATCATGGTCCTAGACTGTATTTTTTTAAATGGGCAATGACACATTTGCCCTCTCCTTTTATTTCCTGCTTATCCTACAAGACTTTTTTTGGCGAAGGACCTGAGGTCCTCCACAGCACCTAGCAGATAGTAGAACTATAATGAAATAATACGCATTTAAACAGGGAAGCAGACTGGTAAATGCATGCTCTAGTTTTGCTAGACTTTAAGAAAGTCCTAAACCAGCTCCGTACCTCCTAAGGCACTTAGCGCTTAAGTCTGAATGTGGACAACATGAGATACTCCCTGGTTTGAGAGTGCAAATAAGGATCGTGAAATGATCACAGTCCTGTCCCAAAATGTCTCAGGGTGGAAGAATATATACCAGCAATCTTTTCTGATAGTATGGCGTGTTCCTCAGGACTATTGTTTCTAAAGATCACACAACAGATGAGAAAAACTGTGGTTGGGGGGGG